>NC_136768.1:14754028-14766528 GCF_947034865.1 Barbatula barbatula
TGAGCACTCCTGATCTCGGAAGCCAAGCAGGGTTGGGCCTTGTCAGTACTTGGATGGGAGACCGCCTGGGAATACCAGGTGCTGTAAGCTTTAACCCAAAGTGGACTTATGGCTGCTTTCTTTCTGCGTCGAGCTCTGTAGCACATCTTTTGCTTACTGCCACACCAACATGAGCACGCCCGCTCTCGTCTGATCTCGGAAGCCAAGCAGGGTCGGGCCTGGTCAATACTAGAATGGGAGACCGCCTGGGAATAACAGTTGCAATAAGCTTTAACCCAAAGTGGCCTTATGGCTGCTTTCTTTATGTGTCGAGCTTGGACGCACAGTTATCGCTTACGGCCACACCTCCCTGAGCACGCCTGCTCTCGTCTGATCTCGGAAGCCAAGCAGGGTTGGGCCTTGTCAGTACTTTGATGGGAGGTCACCTGGGAATACCAGGTACTGTAAGCTTTAACCCAAAGTGGTCTTGAGACTGCTTTCTTTATGTGTCGAGCTTGGACGCACAGATTTTGCTTACGGCCACACCACCCTGAGCACGCCCGCTCTCGTCAGATCTCGGAAACCAAGCAGGGTCGGGCCTGGTTAGTACTTGGATGGGAGACCACCTGGGAATACCAGGTGATGTAAGCTTTAACCCAAAGTGGCCTTATGGCTGCTTTCTTTATGCGTAGAGATTGGTGGCACAGCTTTTGCTTACGGCCACACCACCCTGAGCATGCCCGTTCTCGTCTGATCTCGGAAGCCAAGCAGGGTCGGGCCTGGTCAGTACTTGGATGGGAGACCGCCTGGGAATACCAGGTGCTTTAGCACAAAGTGGACTTTTGGCTGCTTTCTTTATGCGTCGAGCTTGGTAGCACATCTTTTGTCTTGGTGGAGCTATAAGCATGACAAAATTGGACGGATTGGCTTGGCAGGTTTTAGCATTGGCAAACTCGACTGAAAAAGCTTTGGGTCTATTGAGCGAGGAGATGGCACAGATGAGGGAATTAGTTTTACAGAGTAGATTAGTTTTAGACATGCTTACGGCAGAGAAAAGCGGTGTGTGCAAAATGCTCGGGGTCAGTTGTTGTTTCTACATTCCGGATTATGCTGATAATGTAACCGACATTATATACACATGAAGAAGGCAATCAGGGAACAGGATGATATGACTAACAGTCTGTTGAAATGGTGGAATAGCCAAGGTTGGGGGGGTTGGCTGATGCAGGTGGCATTACCCATTCTAGTGGGATTGTTATTTCTTATAATTATGTTACCATGTTTAATTTACTGTTTTCAAAACTGTTTAAATAAAATACTATTAGGGAGCATGGCTGCTATTGAACAAAGGTTCATGGTGCAGACCATCGATCTCACGGAAGGGGAATTTATTGAGTACGATGACAACGGCCTATGAAATCTGTAGGAGGAAAGAGCAGTGCTCATCTTACAGGTTGAGGCATAAAGAGTTTGGTTATCATATATGATAAGAGATGGGAATGTGGTGGAAATTTTCATGACGTGGGTTTCTTCACGCTAATCTCTGTCAAAATTGATTCAAGACTGTCTATCTTGTTGTTCTTAAATTCCTTAGAAATGTTTTGCTATGTGGCAGACCACTCAGCTCCTTTGCCCTTGAGCAAAGACCAAGAGGTTCTGGTGAAGATAGGAGATGGCGACACATTTTTTGTTACCAAAGATACGTTCTTGCTCAAGGGTCGGGGAGAAGAAGGGGTGTCATGTTTGGATCATAGAAAAGCCCTGTAAGTGAGAAGGAGGGGAACTTCTCTCTGCACCATGCTTGTGATGCAGACTGAATGTCAAGGCTTCGCCAGCGCATTGCTTTACCGCAGAGCTATTTGTGCACCCTGGACCGGGTGGCCTTTTCTTGTCTGCCTGACGTGGCTACAACCACTCGACACAGGGTTCCATGGTGTAATGGTTAGCACTCTGGACTCTGAATCCAGCGATCCAAGTTCAAATCTCCGTGGGACCTCTCAGCACAGCATTCTCTTTTATAGGGCTTCCAATCAGAACCCCTTCTGAGGGGCCCATGTCTGGAATTGCTTCTGCCCAACGGTTTGAGCCTTTCTACTAGCATTGCATTTTTTCGCTTACTAGACGCCTATATCCACAAACACTCGCAGGCGAGAGATAAAGTAGCATTTTTAATCCTTTTATACCAATTGGACTCTGAAGCCAACGATCAGAATTCAAGTCTCGTTGGGACCTCTCAGCACAGCATTCTCTTCTATGGGGCCCATGTCTGGAATTGCTTCTGCCCAACGGTTTGAGCCTTTCTACTAGCATGTTGGCGCACGAGTGAAATTCTGCTGCATTTTTTCGCGTACTAGACGCCTCTATCCATAAACACTCGCAGGCGAGAGATAAAGTAGCATTTTTAATCCTTTTATAGCAATTGGACTCTGAATCCAGCGATCCTAATTCAAGTCTCTGTGGGACCTCTCAGCGGAGCATTCTCTTTTACAGGGCGTCCAATCAGAACCCCTTCCGAGGGGCCCATGTCTGGAATTGCTTCTGCCCAACGGTTTGAGCCTTTCAACTAGCACGAACTAACTGGAACTGTTGCCACTTAACGGTACGATTTTTCGAGATTTTTCATGCCCAGGGCAAAGGACTTATTTTGACAATCGCCCAACAATAAGGGGATAACGCTATTCATGAAACTACGGTGAAAGCACAAGGAAACGCACCACAGCACACGTTCACACTGTCTAAATGAATCACTGCATGAAAAGTTTGTGGGAGGACATTTTTACTTAGCGGTGAGCCTATATAAAGCGGTGAGCGAATAAAGCCTCGAATAATGCAGACGTCGATGGCGCTACCTCTCGAATGCAAAACGAGCGCTCTTCCATTTGAACAAACTAATCAGAACTGTTGCCACTTAACAGTACGACACCCAAATGAATAAAATCAGTGACGCGGAATGTGATTGCAGAAGCGCATAGGCCGGTTAGCTCAGTTGGTTAGAGCGTGGTGCTAATAACGCCAAGGTCGCGGGTTCGATCCCCGTACTGGCCACTGACTTTTCCCTGGCAAAATGGTAAAATGATGCTGGGGTCGTTCGCCAAAAGGCTTGCACAAGACAGATGATGTGGCCGAAATAGCTCAGTTGGGAGAGCGTTAGACTGAAGATCTAAAGGTCCCTGGTTCGATCCCTGGTTTCGGCAAGGCTTCGTCTGTGCATTACTTTACCACAGAGCTAATTTGTGCACCCCGATCCGGGGAGCTTTTCTCGTGCGCCTAGCGGGCCGACAACCACTCGACACAGTGTTCCATAGTGTAATGTTTAGCACTTTGGACTCTGAATCTAGCGATCCCAGTTCAAATCTCGGTGGGACCTCTCAGCGTAGCATTGTCTTTAACTGGGCATCCAATCTGTCTGGAATTGCTTCTGCCCAACGGTTTGAGCCTTTCTACAAGCTTATTGGCGCACGATTGAAATTCTTCTGCATTTGTCCGCTTACTAGACGCCTCTATCCACAAACACTTGCAGGCGAGAGATAAGTAGCATTTTTAATCCTTTTATATCATTTGGACTCTGAATCCAGCGATCCGAATTCAAAGTCTCGGTGGGACCTCTCAGCAGAGCATTCTCTTTTACAGGGCGTCCAATCAGAACCCCTTCCGAGAGGTTGTAGCGCTGTACTTGTGGAACAATGAAACACATAGAAGACGGAAGGTTTTTCTGATGATAAACTAAGACATCGGCAGGTTTTCAACCAGGGTTCAGTTAACGTCAAGTTTCAGTAGCACACGCTGCTTTTCATACTGACAACTGCCAATGGTACGAAATGAGCCGAAGGGCAATACACCCAAGCAAAATATACAGCACAACAAATTGCCCATGTCTGAAACGTTAATGTGATTTCACGCACGCACACACACACACACACACACACACACAGAAAAGATAAGTAAAGCACATTTGGGCAGAGAGATTTTTCATGCCCAGGGCAAAGGACTTATTTTGACAATCGCCCAATAATAAGGGGATAACGCTTTTCATGAAACTATGGTGAAAGCGAAAGGAAACGCACCACAGCACACGTTCACACTGTCTAAATGAAAATGCAAATAACACTGCAAGAAATCTAGTGGGAAGACATTTTTCCTTAGCGGTGAGCCTCGACTTGAATAATGCAAATAAAGCCTTGAATAATGCGGAAGTCGATGCCGCTACCTCTCGCATGCAAAGCGAGCGCTCTTCCATTTGAACAAACTCACCGGAAGTGTTGCCACTTAACAGTACGACACTCAAAGGAGCGCAATCAGCGACCCGGAACGTGAACGTGGCAGTGTTCAATCAGGCCGGTTAGCTCAGTTGGTTAGAGCCTGGTGCTAATAATGGCAACATCGCGGTTTAGAACCCCTTACTGGCCCCTGGCATCCTGTCCATCTCTCATTTCTAAACTGATGCTGGGGTCGTTCGCGGAAAGGCCTGCACAAGACAGATGACGTGGCCGAAATAGCTCAGTTGGGAGAGCGTTAGACTAAAGGTCCCTGGGTCAGTTTCCGCAAGGCTTCGCCAGCGCATTGCTTTACCGCAGAGCTATTTGTGCACCCTGGACCGGGTGGCCTTTTCTTGTGTGCCTGACGTGGCTACAACCACTCGACACAGGGTTCCATGGTGTAATGGTTAGCACTCTGGACTCTGAATCCAGCGATCCGAGTTCAAATCTCGGTGGGACCTCTCAGCACAGCTTTCTCTTTAATAGGGCTTCCAATCAGAACCCCTTCCGAGGGGCCCATGTCTGGAATTGCTTCTGCCCAACGGTTTGAGCCTTTCTACTAGCATTGCATTTTTTCGCTTACTAGACGCCTATATCCACAAACACTCGCAGGCGAGAGATAAAATTGCATTTTTAATCCTTTTATAGCAATTGGACTCTGAATCCAACAATCAGAATTCAAGTCTCGTTGGGACCTCTCAGCACAGCATTCTCTTCTATGGGGCCCATGTCTGGAATTGCTTCTGCCCAACGGTTTGAGCCTTTCAACTAGCATGTTGGCGCACGAGTATAATTCTTCTGCATTTTTTCGCGTACTAGACGCCTCTATCCACAAACACTCGCAGGCGAGAGATAAAGTAGCATTTTTAATCCTTTTGAGCAAAGACCAAGAGGTTCTGGTGAAGATAGGAGATGGCGACACATTTTTTGTTACCAAAGATACGTTCTTGCTCAAGGGTGGGGGAGAAGAAGGGGTGTCATGTTTGGATCATATAAAAGCCCTGTAAGTGAGAAGGAGGGGACCTTCTCTCTGCACCATGCTTGTGATGCAGACTGAATGTCAATGAATATAAAATACCTTGCAAGGTAACTCATCCTCTCTGTGTGTTGCATTTGTCTAGAGTGTTTAAAACTCACCTTGATTAAGGAATAAGAAAATTCCACAACAATTTGACGACGAGGTGGGATCACAAGGCTGACGGAGAACAGACTAGAGTTGACTGATCATCCTGGATATAGCAAACCCAGCTCTAACCCCATACAGGGACGAGAGAACTCTACTCCGGACCCCAAGCTGACGTGATCCCAAAAGAACTCAGTGCAAGGCACAAAAAGGAAAAGTGGTGAGTCAGATAGATTTCTGAACAGTCTGGAACAAAAGGGGAGACTACTTAGCGCTAAACAGTCTGGGGGACTGCTTAAAACAGTCTGGTTAAAGAGGGGAGACTACTCAGAATCGAGAGAGATTCTAAACAGTCTGGGGGACTGCTTAAAACAGTCTGGTTAAAGAGGGGAGACTACTCAGAATCAAGAGAGATTCTAAACAGTCTGGGGGACTACTAAGAAATTATATGCATAAACCAACATACAGAGAAATGAGGAAAAATTGGGGAACGGGAAGTTTACAAGGTGTACCCTATTTAAAAGAAAAAGCTAACTTTCCAGAAAACGGTACATTTAGTACCACAACATTTGAGACAATAAGAGAACAAATGGGGGAAAAAGACACAAAAAAAGAAAGGAAAAAATATGATCCATCCATCCATCCATTTTCTTCCGCTTATCCGGGACCGGGTCGCGGGGGCAGCAGTCTAAGCAGAGATGCCCAGACATCCCTCACCCTAGACACTTCCTCCAGCTCTTCCGGGGGGACACCGAGGCGTTCCCAGGCCAGCCGGGAGACATAGTCCCACCAGCGTGTCCTAGGTCTTCCCCGGGGTCTCCTCCCGGTCGGACGGGCCCGGAACACCTTCCGAGGAAGGCGTCCAGTAGGCATCCGTAACAGATGCCCAAGCCACCTCAGCTGACCCCTCTCGATGTGGAGGAGCAGCGGCTCTACTCCGAGCTCCTCGCGGGTGACCGAGCTTCTCACCCTATCTCTATGGGATCGCCCAGCCACCCTGCGGAGGAAGCTCATTTCAGCCGCCTGTATCCGGGATCTTGTCCTTTCGGTCATGACCCATAGCTCATGACCATAGGTGAGAGTAGGAACGTAGATTGACCGGTAAATTGAGAGCTTCGCCTTGCGGCTCAGCTCTTTCTTCACCACGACGGACCGGTACATCGACCGCATTACTGCAGAAGCTGCACCGATCCGTCTGTCAATCTCCCGTTCCCTCCTCCCCTCACTCGTGAACAAGACCCCAAGATACTTAAACTCCTCCACTTGAGGAAGGAACTCTCCACCAACCTGAAGTGGGCAAGCCACCCTTTTCCGACTGAGGACCATGGCCTCGGATTTGGAGGTACTGATTTTCATTCCAGCCGCTTCACACTCTGCTGTAAACTGTCCCAGTGCATGCTGAAGGTCCTGGTTTGAAGGGGCCAACACGACGACATCATCCGCAAATAGCAGAGACGAGATCGTGTGGTCCCCAAACCTGACACCCTCCGGCCCCTGGCTGCGCCTAGAAATTCTGTCCATAAAAATTACGAACAGAACCGGTGACAAAGGGCAGCCCTGCCGGAGTCCGACATGCACTGGGAACAGGTCCGACTTACTGCCGGCAATGCGAACCAAGCTCCTGCTTCGGTCGTACAGGGACCTGACAGCCCTTAGCAAAGGACCACAGACCCCATACTCCCGAAGCACCCTCCACAGGATGCCGCGAGGGACACAGTCGAATGCTTTCTCCAAATCCACAAAACACATGTGGATTGGTTGAGCAAACTCCCATGCACCCTCCAGCACCCTGTAGAGGGTGTAGAGCTGGTCCAGCGTTCCACGGCCTGGACGAAAACCACACTGTTCCTCCTGAATCCGAGGTTCTACTATCGGCCTTATTCTCCTCTCCAGTACCCTGGCATAGACTTTCCCGGGAAGGCTGAGAAGTGTGATCCCCCTGTAGTTGGAACACACCCTCCGGTCCCCCTTCTTAAAAAGAGGGACCACCACCCCGGTCTGCCATCCCAGAGGCACTGTCCCCGACCGCCACGCGATGCTGCAGAGGCGTGTCAGCCAAGACAGCCCCACAACATCCAGAGACTTGAGGTACTCAGGGCGAATCTCATCCACCCCCGGTGCCCTGCCACTGAGGAGTTTCTTGACTACCTCAGTGACTTCGGCTTGGGTGATGGACGAGTCCACCTCTGAGCCCTCAGCCTCTGCTTCCTCAATGGAGGACGTGACGGTGGGATTGAGGAGATCCTCGAAGTACTCCTTCCACCGACCGACGACATCCCCAGTTGAGGTCAACAGCCTCCCACCTCCACTGTAAACAGCGTTGGTAGGGCACTGTTTCCCTCTCCTGAGGCGCCGGACGGTTTGCCAGAATCTCTTCGAGGCCAGTCGATAGTCCTTCTCCATGGCCTCACCAAACTCCTCCCAGGCCCGAGTTTTTGCCTCCACAACCACCCGGGCAGCAGTCCGCTTGGCCTGCCGGTACCTGTCAGCTGTCTCAGGAGTCCCACAAGCCAACCAGGCCCGATAAGACTCCTTCTTCAGCTTGACGGTTTCCCTTACTTCCGGTGTCCACCACCGGGTTCGGGGATTCCCGCCTCGACAGGCACCGGAGACCTTACGGCCACAGCTCCGAGTGGCCGCTTCGACAATGGAGGCGGAGAACATGGTCCACTCGGACTCAATGTCTCCAGCCTCCCTCGGGATCTGGTTGAAGCTCTGCCGGAGGTGGGAGTTAAAGATCTCTCTGACAGGAGACTCGGCAAGGCGTTCCCAGCAGACCCTTACAGTACGTTTGGGTCTGCCGAGTCTGTCCAGCTTCCTCTCCTGCCATCGGATCCAACTCACCACCAGGTGGTGATCAGTTGACAGCTCCGACCCTCTCTTAACCCGAGTGTCCAAAACATATGGTCGCAGGTCAGATGAAACGACCACAAAGTCGATCATCGACCTGCGGCCTAGGGTGTCCTGGTGCCACGTGCACTGATGGACACCCTTATGCTTGAACATGGTGTTCGTTATAGACAAACTGTGACTAGCACAGAAGTCCAATAACTGAACACCGCTCGGGTTCAGATCAGGGGGGCCGTTCCTCCCAATCACGCCCCTCCAGGTGTCACTGTCGTTGCCGACATGGGCGTTGAAGTCCCCCAGTAGGACGACGGAGTCCCCAGTCGGAGCACTTTCCAGCACCCCTCCCAGAGACTCCAAGAAGGTCGGGTACTCTGCACTGCCGTTCGGCCCGTAGGCACAAAAAATATGATGAAGCGTGTAAATGTTTAGAATTAAGGGAGAAGGAAGCAAATAGACATGTCTTGCTTTTGACCATACGTGACCATGTTTTTAAATAAAAGGCTTTGGAAGAACTGCCACCGCCGTGTCATACACCCCCACCGCCGCATGCTCCATTGTGCCCTGTTTTGCCTGAATATAATGATTTAACCCCTCTGTCTTCTTTACCCCATCTTTGACTTGTTACAAACACCAACCGGAGGATGATTGTGTCCCTCCTCACCGACATCTGAACCCGATCGAGGCAGCTCCAGTGCCCCCACCAGTGTCTCCACCAGCACCAGTGCCGTCTCCACCACAGCCCATGGTGCGTCAAAAGCAAGAAAGAGCGCGTCCAGCACAGACAGACAAAGAACTTTTGACATTTTGCAAAGAATTCTCACCCTCAATGAAAGAATTAGAGAGACTGTTGAAAGTCAAACTGAAACCATCTGACCTAAGAAAGTACAGGGTAAATGGCCTGTGGAGGATTATAGAAGGGAACATGTCATCTGGTCGCATGCAGACAATGCTGAGTACAGGAGGATTCTGGAAAAATTCTTAGAAGGATTAATAACTACGTTTCACAAAGCTCTGAACCTGGACAAGATCGCTGCTTGTGTGAAAAAAAATGGAAGAAAGAGTAGAGGATTTCTTGGCCAGGATGGAGGAAGTATTTAAAGAACATTCTGGACTTCAACCTGATGCAGATGGACCAGACATTGGTCCGTTCGAAGGACATCTCAGGTCCGCTTTTCTGCTGAACCTCCGAGGAGAGCTGGGACGAGAAGTGGAAAAATCGTGCATCGAGCTAGATCGCGCAAGAATGAGTGAGATCGTCCGTTATGCTGTGCACGCAGAAAGACAAACAGAGAAGAAAGAGCTTCAGAAGAAACACACACAAGACAAAGAACTTCACATGGCTCTAGTAAACATCGGTGAAGAGCATGGAGGGAAAGGCAACTGGCGTGGACGTGGAAGAGGAGGATTTAAACCCTCTGGCACTTATGGAGAAAAGTGTTTCAAGTGTGGAAGAACGGGGCACTGGCACAAAGATTGTCCTGAGCCTCGGAGATCGCGGAGGTCAAGAGAAAAGGGAGATGGAAGTGAGGAGGTGAGGCATCATTCCGAGGGTGGGGAGTATGATTTCCCCTAGCATATGCAATGAAGAAATGCTTTTTCCTACTGTATGCAATGAAGATCTGCTTATCTCACATTCCATGATGAATGAAACCGCTTTCTGAACTTTGCTTAAATGCACAATTCTTGTGTGCAACAAACCGCTTGAATTTTTGATAGATTCAGGGGCAACAAATAGCCTACTGTGATTCACAAGAAGTGTTTCAATTTGCCAGAGTCAAAACTAGCTGTGTTTTCCCTAAATGCTAGTGGCTCTAATGTAAAATAATTGATGTCAAAAGGGTGCAATGCGAGTTGGGGAGTGTCAAATTTCAACACAGGTTTCTCATGTCTGACTGCTGCCCGATTCATTTGCTGGGCATGTCATGATCCTGCCTCTCCTTGTCTTGGTTTTCGAGTCTTGTGGCAGGATCATGTCAGTCCCATGTGTTTTGTGTGGAGAAAGAGCATTGTTTTGGTTTGAGAAGCCATGCTCTCTCTCCGGTGTCACGTCCTTTAGCCCCGCCCCCTTGTTTCCCCGGTTAGCGGTCCATTAGTGTTAGTCTTGTCTCCAGCCCTGATCCATCCTTCCCTTAGTGTTTCAGTCCCCTCACCTGCCTCGTGCAATCCTCCTGTTAGCTTTCCCTTAGTGTTTCATCCTTGTCACCTGTGGCCACTCTCCCTGTGTCATCAGTCCTTGTTAGTGTTTTCCCTTTATCAAGCCCCAGTTTTCCCTCTGTCCCTGGTCGGTTCATTGTCATTTTGTCATTATCGTACCTCCTCACGTCACCTTGTTGGATTATTCCTGTCTATGGATTATCGTGTTTGTTCCTGTTCTAAGTTTGTGGATTTTGTTGATTTATTATTCAAAGGACTTTGTTTGTTTTGTTCCCCATGTGGGAAGTTTTAGTTTACACTTTTGTCCTGTTTTAGATCATGTTCTCCCCATCGAGGGTCTTTTGTTTTAAATAAAGTTTTTGTTATTTAACTCTGCTGCCTGCGTTTGGGTTCTGTCCACACACCGTGACAGGGCAGAGTCATAATGTGTATGATGGCAGATTGAGCATGATACCAACACGACCCATGTGCAGCGCTCGTACAGCTGTAGGATGTAATATTGAATTACGTAAGTAAAATGTAGAATGTTTTGCCTCACATGGCCTCATAACGTTGATTACAATGGTGTGGGGAGATGTGAGTGTTTTGCTGACAAATATGCGCACGCCATAGAATGGGTTAAAAGGGATGACGTGCAATATTCAAATTTGTTGCACGCCCATCGTGAGAATTTGCCTGTCTGTCAGCAACAAGGGGACTTGAAGTGTTTTCAAGATTAATGAAGACATTTTGGGAAGGTGCCCGTACAACTTTGGGTAACAGGAAAATATTATGTTGGGTTGATTAGGAACTGTGAGCCTGTTGTGATAACGCCCAAGGGTAATTTTCATCCACGCAAACAGCAATTCCCCCTCAAAACACAAGCCTCAAACCAGAAGCCCTCAATGGCATAAGGCCAATATTTAATGAGTTTGAAAAGATTAAAAAATAAAGGCATAGTTGTGCCATGCCCAAATTTACCGCAGGCCTTTGTCTCCAGTTTAAAAGATAAGAGAAAAAAATCACAAAGTAAATGTCTCCAAAGTCCAGCTGGCAAAACAAGTAGTTCGTTTTTTGGGTCACGAAATTACTGACCGCGGCAGACAGCTGTCCGCAAAGCGTGTCTGCAATTACAGGCATCGCAAGTCCAAAAGCAAAGAATCAATTGATATCATTTTTAGGGACCATTTCTCTGCTCAGACAGCAGAGCTCATTGCACTCACACGTGCATGCGAATTAGCAAAGAATAAAAATGTAGACATTTACACAGATAGTAGATATGCATTTGGTGTAACTCATGATTTTGGCACACTGTGGAAACACAGAAACTTTTTAAAAGCTGATGGTAAAAACATTCTTAATCACACACAGGTTGCTGATATGCTATCTGCCATTCTTCTCCCATCAGCCATTGTTGTGTGTGACTATGCCACACACACTTTTGTATCTGAAACAATTTTTGCAGGAAGCCGACGAGCTGACCTTGCATCAAAGCAAGCAACATCGGAGCCACGTACAGATTGTCTCCAGAAATCACTAACGAAACTTTTTCTCTTGCAGAGATGCAAACATTTTGCAGAACCGGATAAGCGTGCACTCTGCAAGGAGTGCTCATGTAAATACACAGACAATGTTTGGGGGGGTCCAAATGGCCTCACCTGTTTGCCAAAACATTTTTTCTCTGCTTTTGCGATTTTGACGCATGGCCTAGACCACGCTTCAAAACGGGGGATGTTACAAGGCAATGTGTTTTTGTGTTTTTGCTCTCAAAATATTTGTGCAGGTCAAAGGAGCAGTAGCAAACGGAGCTGACAAATCATTACACAGCAGGTTTTAGCATTTGCAAACTCGACTGAAAAAGCTTTGGGTCTATTGAGCGAGGAGATGGCACAGATGAGGGAAGTAGTTTTACAGAGTAGATTAGTTTTAGACATGCTTACGGCAGAGAAAGGCGGTGTGTGCAAAATGCTCGGGGTCAGTTGTTGTTTCTACATTCCGGATTATGCTAATAATGTCACAGACCTCATAAAACACATGAAGAATGCAATCAGGGAACCGGATGTTATGACTAACAGTCTGTTGAAATGGTGGAATAGCCAAGGTTGGGGGGCGTGGCTGATGCAGGTGGCATTACCCATTCTAGTGGGATTGTTATTTCT
>NC_136768.1:14779028-14786528 GCF_947034865.1 Barbatula barbatula
AACGACACTGGACTGGGTAAACGACAACGAGATGGCAGTGGAATCGAGCAAGATGTAAGGAATGACGGTGGAAAGAGAGAGTACCTAAAAGAAGCAACTGTAACGGTGGATGTAGGACAGGTGAAAGACGCAAGGGCAGTGGACATCATCAAAGCATTGACGGAACAGATTGGAGAAGGAAGAATTTTAGCAGTCAGACCTAAAAGAGTGAAGGAATATGAGGTAACGCTGGAACACGAGGAGGACATAGAGCCTTTAATGGATGGAGTGAAAATAAATGGCATAGACTGCGCAGTTAAAAGGCTCCAAAATAGGGAGTACGTTGTCTCCTTCCTGCATTTGCCCGCTTACACTGCTGATGTAGATGTTCTAAACAAACTGGAGGGATGGGGAGTAACCCCCATCTCTAAAATTAAACGAAGAGTGTATCCGGGCACCATTATTGAGGATGGGACAAGGTTTGTAAAAACACGATTCCCGAAAGAAGTTGCCTCCCTCCCGTACAGCACAAAAATAGAGACGGCAGAGGGACCACAGTATTTCCGGGTGATGCACAGCCACCAGGTGAAGACCTGTCGGCTGTGCATGAGCCCGGATCATGTGGTGAAGGATTGTCCGGACTTTAAGTGCTTTAAGTGCGAATAGAGGGGGCACTTCGCGAGGGACTGCAATGCAGTAAGGTGCCCAGATTGCAAATTGGCTTTAAAGACCGGGTGTGTGTGGGATGAGTATTGTGGAGGAGGAGAAGCAGGTAGACGGGCAGATGCATGAACAAGACAATGAAGAGCCAGAGGAGGGATTAAGAGGATTACAAAATGACGAATCAACAGGGAATAAAAATACTGAGGACCAAGAGGAAGAGTGTAATGGACATGAGACGCAAGCACAACAAGAGGAGGATACACGGACACAGATGGACCTGACTGAAAGTTCGCAAAGAAGGATGGACACTGTGGAACCAAATGGTCAAAGTGAAGAGGAAAAAGAAGAGGAGCAATTGAAGCCTAGTAAAAGAAGAAGATCAATCAAGGTATCGCCCAATTTAGAGACTGCTAGGAAAAAAATGCTTAAAGAGGACTCAATTGAGACAAGCAATAAGTATGACGTGTTAAAGGATTTTCAGGAGGATGATCTAAAATGATGAGTTTTATTAATATCTTTATATATGCGTCATGCTTTTAAGATTTGTTACCTTTAACGCTAGAGGACTGTTAGACATAAGGAAATTTGAGAAAGTGAAAGAAATGTGTAAAGGTGAGGACGTGATTTTACTACAAGAAACTAACTGGAGGGAAGGCTTTATGACTGAAATAACGGAAATGTGGAATGGAGAAATAATATATAACAATGGTGATGGTAGAATGGGCAGAGGAGTAGCGTTTTTAATACAAGAAAACAGTGGTGTAACGTGTAAAAAAATCTATAATGATAAAGAGGGAAAATGTATAGCAGCAGAAATGGAGTTTGAAGGAAAAAAGGTGATTGTAGTCAACGTTCATGCACCAACAATAGAGAGTGAAAAAAGCGAGTATTTTACAGTGTTAAGAGAGTTTTTAAAGAAATACAAGGAAGTGATTATGATGGGTGATTTCAATACTGTGTTTAGCAAATTAGAAATGGCGGAGGGAATGGTTTTTAAAGCGGATAAAGGAAGGAAAGAATTGAAATGGTTAATGGATGAAAACAACATGATTGATATATGGAGAGAAAGAAATGAAAGGAAAAAAGAATACTCAAGGAGGCAGCTAGTCGGGAACTTTATGTGTAAAACAAGAATAGATTTTGTTTTATGCACAAGGAATATTGAAGGTTTTATAGAAAAAATAAAATATGAAGAAACAAGCTTAAGCGACCATAAGCCAATTTTTATGCAAATAGACTGGAATACAGCGAAAAGAGGGCCGGGAGTATGGGTTTTAAATACAGAGATTTTAAAGAATGAAGGCTATATTTTAAGTGTTAAAGGAATTATTGAAACGGAAAAGGAGAACGGAATGTACATCGAAGACAAAAGAATATGGTGGGAAAATACTAAATATTTAGTTAAAAAGTTTACAATAAAATACTGCAAGTTAATACAGAAAAGTAAGAGAAATAAGGAGAGCGAAACAAGAGAAAAATTGACAAAATAATTAAATGAGAATGGGAAAGATATACAAAAAATAATGGAATTAGAGGGGAAATTAAGAGAAATGGAAGAGGAAAAATATGAGGGAGCAAGATTAAGAAGTAAAGCTAAATACACGGTGGAGGGTGAAAAATGTACAACATTTTTCTTTGATCTAGAAAAAAGAAGAGGGAAAGCAGAAATGATAAAAGAAATAAGAGGGAATAATGGTGTAGTTGTGGAAACAAACGAGGAAATACTAAGAGAAATAAAAGCATATTATGAGAATTTGTTCAGTACAGAGGGAGTGAAAGAAGAAGAGAGACTGGAGTTACTGAAACAAATAAAAACAACAGTTGGAGAACTACATAAAAAAGAGTGTGATGAGGGGATAAGAGAAGAAGAGATAAAAAGAGCTATAAGTGAATTAAACAAAAAGAAAAGTCCGGGTATAGATGGTTTGGGGAGTGAATTTTATATAGTTTTAAAGGAGTTTATAACTATCATTTTAAAAGAAGTATATGTAGATATCTTTAAGAAAGGAGAACTGAATCAAAGAATGGGAATGGGTTTAATGAAGTTGATCTACAAGCGGAAAGGAGAGAAGATAGAGTTAAAGAACTACAGGCCAATTACGATGCTTAATACTGATTTAAAGATTCTATCTAAAATCTTAGCCAACAGATTGAAGGAAGTAATGCCGAGTATAATTAAAACAAACCAAGTGTACGGAGTGAAAGGAAGAGATATAGCAGATACAACAATAAGTATAAAAGAAATAATAAGATACATACACGAAAAGAATAAAAAAGGGTATATAATTAGTTTAGATTTTGAGAAAGCATTTGACAGGGTAGAACATAGCTTTTTATTTGATGTTTTAAAGAGTTTTGGTTTCGGAGAGAATTTTGTCAAATGGATTAGGATTTTATACAAAGGTGCGGTAACAAAAATTAAATGTAACGGGTTTGTAACAGAGTGTTTTAAAGTCACGAGATCGATAAGGCAAGGATGTCCACTTTCAGCTCTTTTATATTCTTTAGTTTCTGAACCACTAGATCTAGCTATAAAACAAGAAGAGGGAATAAAAGGAATCAATGTCGAGGGAGAAGAGAACAAAATATTTCAATATGCGGATGACACTACAGTGATAGTAAAGGATTTAGAGAGTGTTAAAAAAGCAATGAGAATAGTACAGGTGTTTTGTAAGGGATCAGGAGCAAAAATAAATGGAGAAAAAACTGTGTATATGAGATGCGGAAAGGCAAAAGATTTAACAAATAGTTTTGCTTTTAAAGAAACAAAAGAAATAAAGATTTTAGTTGTTTTAATGGGAATGGACGAAAAGAAGGTAGGAGGAACAATGTGGGAAGAATAATTAGGGGGTTTTGAAAGGAGGATGAATTTTTGGAAACTGAGAACTTTAACTTTGAAAGGCAAGGTATTAATTCTGAATGTTTTAATGGTTTCAAAACTATGGTATGTTTTATATGTATCATCTATGCCGTTGTGGGCAGAAAAAAGGCTGAAAAATTGCTTTTTAGATTTTTTATGGGAAGGGAAGCCAGCAAGGATTGCATACAACACCCTAATTGGAGCAGTGGAGAAGGGAGGATTGGGCTTAATGGATTTTGAACAAAGAAAGAATAGTTTAAGAGTGAAAATAATACAAAAGTACTTAGACGAAGAAAACAAAACGGCATGGAAAAAGACAATGGAATATTTTTTAAGTAAATGTGGGAACTTTAATCTAGGGGATAATATACTGTGGATGAGAGCAAAGAAATGGATGACAGATGAGTTGCCAGATTTTTATAAAGAACTGATGAGTGCTTGGGGGAATTTTTTAAATAATGTACTTTTTAACCTACAAGATAGAGAGAACATTTTAAATCAGCCTCTATTCTTAAACAACCGCATTTTGAATCAAGGAAAGGATATTTTTTTTAAGAAATGGTGGGAGCTGGGAATTACAAAAGTAAGAGATGTCTTATACGAGTTTAAGGAGGGTTTTTTTACCAGTGCAGTATATTGTAGATGTAATGGAGGAGGCAAAGGAGGATTATAGCAGACAGGAGATAATAAACAAATACGAAATAATCAAAGAGGCAATATCAAAAGACTGGATAAAGAGAATTGAAAGCATGGAAGAGGGAAAAGAAAAAGAGGTGTATGTGAAGTTGGGAGGAAAATTGTATGGTTTTAAAACATGTACGGTGAAGATGTTTTATGTTTTCTTTAGAGATGGTGTTTTTAAAGAGCCAACTGTAAATGGATATTGGGTGCAGAAATTCAAAGATCTAAAAGAAGAATGTATATGGAGAAACATGAAGGGGAGGTGTGTGGAAACAAAATTGGAATGTTTGGAATATTATATAAGACATAAAGTGGTTTTTACTGAGGCTGTTTTAAATAAAATAGGACTTGAAGAAAACGCTCTGTGTAAAGTGTGCCAGGAAAAGGAAGAGGGGATTTTACATATGTTTTTATATTGTAAAGAATTGGAGGATTTTTTAAGAAAATGTAAATGTTTAATCGAAGATTTGACCGAGGAGTGGGATGAAAATATAATGGAACAGAGTGGTGATGTTTGGTTGGGAAAAGAAGTGTCAAAACAAAAGCTTTATCAATCTGTGTGTAATGCTAATGAAAAGTGCAATATGGGAGAGAAGAACTGTGGCTAAAAAGGAAAAAATTGTGTTGGATGTTTGGGCTGTATTTAAAAGGAAAACAGAACTATATATCGAAAGACTGTATGTGTATTTTAAAGGGGAAAATATGTTGGATGCGTTTTATAATGTTTTTACCCCAAAAGTTTATTGTGGTTTAAAAGGTTTAATGTGGGAGCTGCCGGGAAGCGAAGGAGATTTTTTAAAATAATGGTGTATGTAAATGGAAGATATGTGATGAAGAGATGATTGTAGAAGAAAATCTGTAGTCTCTATTTTGTTTTTATTTTGTATTGTAAATTTTTGATTGAAATAAAAAAAAAAAAAAAAGCATTGCCGGTCTTCGTCAGATCTTGGAAGCCAAGCAGGGTCGGGCCTGGTCAGTACTTGGATAGTAGACCTTCTGGGAATACCAGGTGCTGTAAGCTTTAACCCAAAGTGGCCTTATGGCTGCTTTCTTTATGCGTCGAGCTTGGACGCACAGCTTTTGCTTACGGCCATACCACCCTCAGCAAGCCCGCTCTCGTCTGATCTCGGAAGCCAAGCAGAGTCGGGCCTGGTCAGTACTTGGATGGGAGACCGCCTGGGTATACCAGGTGCTGTAAGCTTTAACCCAAAGTGGACTTATGGCTGATTTCTTTATGCGTTGATCTCTGTAGCAAATCATTTTCTTACGGCCACACCACCCTGAGCATGCCCGCTCTCGTCAGATCTCGGAAGCCAAGCAGGGTCGGGCCTGGTCAATACTTGGACGGGAGACCTTCTGGGAATTCCAGGTGCTGTAATATTTAACCCAAAGTGGCATCATGGCTGCTTTCTTCATGCGTCGAGCTTGGACGCACAGTTTTCGCTTACGGCCACACCACCCTGAGCACGCCCGCTCTCGTCTGATCTCGGAAGCCAAGTAGGGTCCGGCCTGGTCAGTACTTGGATGGGAGACCACCTGGGAATACCAGGTGCTGTAAGCTTTAACCCAAAGTGGACTTATGGCTGCTTTCTTTATGTGTAGAGATTGGTTGCACAGCTTTTGCTTACGGCCACACCACCCTGAGCACGCCCGCTCTCGTCAGATCTCGGAAGCCAAGCAGGGTAGGGCCTGGTTAGTACTTGGATTGGAGACTGCCTGGGGATACCAGGTGATGTAAGCTTTAACCCAAAGTGGACTTATGGCTGCTTTCTTCATGCGTCGAGCTTGGACGCACAGTTTTCGCTTAAAGCCACACCACCCTGAGCATGCCCGCTCTCGTCAGATCTCGAAAGCCAAGCAGGGTAGGGCCTGGTTAGTACTTGGATTGGAGACTGCCTGGGGATACCAGGTGATGTAAGCTTTAACCCAAAGTGGACTTATGGCCGCTTTCTTTATGAGTCGAGCTTGGTAGCACATCTTTTCCTTACGGCCACACCACCCTGAGCATGCCCGCTCTCGTCTGATCTCGGAAGCCAAGCAGGTTCGGGCCTGGTCAGTACTTGGATGGGAGACCGCCTGGGAATACCAGGTGCTGTAAGCTTAAACCCAAAACGGCCTTATGGCTGCTTTCTTTATGTGTAGAGATTGGTGGCACAGGTTTCGCTTACAGCCACACCGCCCTGAGCACGCCCCCTCTCGTCTGATCTCGGAAGCCAAGCAGGGTCGGGCCTTGTCAGTACTTGAATGGGAGACCGCCTGGGAATACCAGGTGCTGTAAGCTTTAACCCAAAGTGGCATTATGGCTGCTTTCTTTTTGCGTAGAGATCGGTGGCACAACTTTCGCTTGCTGCCACATCACACTCAGCATGCCCGCTCTCGTCTGATCTCTGAAGCCAAGCAGGGTCGGGCCTGGTCAGTACTTGGATGGGTGACCACCTGGGAATACCAGGTGCTGTAAGCCTTAACCCAAAGTGGCCTTATGGCTGCTTTCTTTATGTGTAGAGATTGGTTGCACAGCTTTTGCTTACGGCCACACCACCCTTAGCATGCCCGCTCTCGTCAGATCTCGGAAGCCAAGCAGGGTCGGGCCTGGTCAGTACTTGGATGGGAGACCGCCTGGGAATACCAGGTGCTGTAAGCTTTAACCTCAAGTGGACTTATGGCTGATTTCTTTATGCGTTGATCTCTGTAGCAGATCATTTGCTTACGGCCACACCACCCTGAGCACGCCCGCTCTCGTAAGATCTCGGAAGCCAAGCAGGGTCGGGCCTGGTCAGTACTTGGATGGGCGACCGCCTGGGAATACCAGGTGCTGTAAGCTTTAACCCAAAGTGGCCTTATGGCTGTTTTCTTTATGTGTAGAGATTGGTTGCATAGCTTTTGCTTACGGCCACACCACCCTGAGCACGCCCGCTCTCGTCTGATCTCGGAAGCCAAGCAGGGTCGGGCCTGGTCAATACTTGGAGGGGAGACCACCTGGGAATACCAGGTGCTGTAAGCTTTAACCCAAAGTGGACTCATGGCTGCTTTCTTCATGCGTCGAGCTTGGACGCACAGTTTTCGCTTACGGCCACACCACCCTGAGCATGCCCGCTCTCGTCAGATCTCGGAAGCCAAGCAGGGTCGGGGCTGATCAGTACTTGGATGGGAGACCGCCTGGGAATACCAGGTGCTGTAAGCTTTAACCCAAAGTGGACTTATGGCTGATTTCTTTATGCGTTGATCTCTGTAGCACATCATTTGCTTACGGCCACACCACCCTGAGCATGCCCGCTCTCGTCAGATCTCGGAAGCCAAGCAGGTTCGGGCCTGGTCAG
>NC_136768.1:14794028-14806528 GCF_947034865.1 Barbatula barbatula
AGACACCTGTGTACACATTGTGTATATTTTGACAAACTGACTGCTATGATTCAACATTTCTCTCAGCAGACTCCCTCTGACATTGCTGAAGAACCTGTCGAGCCCTGTTCACAGTGGGTTCGCCTGAAGACGTTTCGAAGGAAGTGGAATGAGCCACGCTGGACGGAGCCTCTGAAAGTGACGGCAAGGACGTCACATTGTGTCCGACTATCTGGCAAGGGCCACACCTGGTATCACTTGTCTTCTTGTGTTAACTGTGATCCACCAAACAGGTCACTGTCAGAGACTGCTGTGGACCTGAGGGCTCAGCTCCAAGAGAGGGAGGGTATCTCTGGAGCAGAAAGTGGAGCAGAAAGTGGGACACAAACACCAACAACAGTGGCATTAAAAATCTAGTGCAAAAAGGATGTGGTTTGGACAAATTAGATTTTCAAAAAGTCAAGAATATATTGAGACAGGTGTTCACGGGAGTACAGATAAGTGATAACTATAAACTCATCATAATCAAGGGTTATCAACATTTTCGTATTTATTTTTATCATAATCTCTATATCTTAATTTTCTTTCTAATTCTTTATTTTTCATATTCATTATTGCTATTGTGATTTGCATACTGCCATATTCATTAACGTATAACCATTTATTCCTTACAATTAGGTAAAGTTTGTATGATTTTAACTATACATTATTGCCTTAATCGCATATTCCCATTAAGTATACTGTGTGTTTAACCATTTAAATTTTCAAGAGTGTGTTTATTGTTCCTTTAAAGTCCAAGAGAGGGTAACGAGATGAAGCTGTGGGAAAACTGTAAGCAGTTGGGGATTCTATTAATTTTAAGACTTGTAGTAGGAATAATGTTTAGCCTAACTGAGGGTCAGGAAAGCAATAACACCATATCGAAACCGAGACACAAAAGAGCCATAGCTGATACGAGGTTACCATGTGAACAACTCGTAATTAACTATGTTTGGGGTAAGACTGTTATGATTCTCGTGGTGAGACACGGAGAGAGGTCCCAGGTGCAGACAGCGGGTAAGGGGTTAACAGATAATTTAATACATTTAAAAAACAAAGACCCACGTGGGGGTAACATAGCAAAACATGACATGGGTACATTAACAAGACAGGATTAAAACTAACTACACTTCAACAAGACTACAATAAACTTTAAACATGAACTACAAATAACTAAACTAACAGGACACATGAACTCACCACACGAACCACAATGAACCAGCACAAGACAGAAGACACAAGGGCATTAATTAAGGGAGCAAATCAAGAGGAAAACAGGTGAAGGGCATTAATCAATAACGAGGGTAACGAGAGGATGGGAACAAAGACGAGACAGGAGAGAGAGTATGGAAGGCCATAAGAACAATAATTGCCTCTCTCCACACAAAACATGAGATTCTGTCATGATCCTGCCACTAAACCAAGAGAAACATGACATGATGCGGCAGAATCACGACAAAGACCACATCATTGACTTTCCACCTATGCGCTGTCATAAATTGTGGGGGAAAAAATAGCTCATGGAGGGGGTACGAGGTATATGTATGTATGGACGAGAATATGGACAGTGTTTGTAAGGCATACCAGTCTAGGCAAACCCATAGGGGAGAATGGTGTCCGTCATGGAATAAGGTAATAGCATATACCGGTGGTTGGACCCCGAAAGAACCCATAGCAAATATACCATTCCTCTATTGTCTGGCGACCAATTCCTGGATGACGATGACAACGATGATTGTGATAATGTGTGACCACTTTCAGTGGTCAAGAGAGGGACTGAAGGATTTTTATTGTGGTTTAAACGTGCTTTTACCCTTAATATGCTTTATGATTTTATTATTCATCACTAACTGTGCATAATATGTTAAAAATATAAAAAGTGTGTGAGTTAACCAAAGGACTTATTTGGAGTGAACTTTCTGTACCACAATAATATGTGTGTGTAAAGATCAGGTTACGCAGAGCTCATCGGAATTTGGATTTCGTGTGATGCTCCACAAATAGTTGGGAAAAGCAGTGTGAGCTGGTTGGCTGAGGCAGAACAAAGGAGAGAAAGCGGATTGGACGTGTTCCCAGGATTCCACGTCCGAGAAAGGACATCAGCTTCTCGAGCTAATAAAAGACACCAGAAGAATTATAAATACCATGTAAAATTGTTCTTCGGTGTGGGTCCTTTGTAAGACGTCGCTTCTTTGTGTGAGACGTGTGCGTCTGAGGCAACCCACCCAGCAGCTATTGTATTTTTTAATCTTCTGATCAATAAACTTCTAGATTTTACTTTGACTGGCCTCTCTCCAATTCTGAACACGCAGAACATTGAAGAAATGTTCATCATATCGCAGAGTAAAAGGATTAAAAATGCTACTTATCTCTCGCCTGCGAGTGTTTGTGGATAGAGGCGTCTAGTACGCGAAAAAATGCAGAAGAATTTCAATCGTGCGCCAACAAGCTAGTAGAAAGGCTCAAACCATTGTGCAGAAGCAACTCCAGACAGATTGGATGCCCTGTTTGAAAGAATGCTGCGCTTAGAGGTCCCACCGAGATTTGAACTGGGATCGCTGGATTCAGAGTCCGGAGTGCTAATTATTACACCATGGAACCCTGTGTCGAGTGGTTTTAGGCCCGCTAGGCGCACAAGAAAAGGCCACCCGGTCCAGGGTGCACAAATATCTCTGCGGTAAAGCGATGCACAGGCGAAGACTTGCCGAAAATAAACCAGGGACCTTTAGATCTTCAGCTTAACGCTCTCCCAACTGAACTATTTTGGCCACATCATCTGTCTTGTGCAAGCCTTTTGGCGAACGACCCCATGATCATTTTACCAATGAGAGATGGACGGAAAAGCCAGGGAAAAGTCAGTGGCCAGTTCGGGGATCGAACGACCTTGGCGTTATTAGCTCCACGCTATAACAAACTGAGCTAACCGGCCTATGGGCTCCTGTAATCACATTCCGCGTCGCTGATTTTACTCATTTGAGTGTCGTACTGTTAAGTGGCAACAGTTCCGGTTAGTTCGTTCAAATGGAAGAGCGCTCGTTTTGCATGCGAGAGGTAGCGCCATCGACGTCCGCATTATTCGAGGCTTTATTCGCTCACCGCTTTATATAGGCTCACCGCTAAGAAAAATTGTCTTCCCACAAGCTTTCTCGCAGTGTTTTTTGCATTTTCATTTAGACAGTGTGAACGTGTGCTGTGGTGCGTTTCCTTGCGCTTTCACCGTAGTTTCATGAAAAGCGTTATCCCCTTATTGTTGGGTGATTGTCAAAATAAGTCCTTTGCCCTGGGCTTGAAAAATCTCTCTGCCCAAATGTGCTTCACTTATTATTTCTGTGTGTGTGTGTGTGCGTGAAATCACATTAACATTTCAGACATGGGCAATTTGTTGTGCTTTAGAGAAAAGCCACCCTGATCGGGGTGCACAAATTAGCTCTGCGGTAAAGTAATGAACAGACGAAGCCTTGCCGAAACCCGGGATCGAACCAGGGACCTTTAGATCTTCAGTCTAACGCTCTCCCAACTGAGCTATTTCGGCCACATCATACGTCTTGTGCAAAGGCTCAAACCGTTGGGCAGAAGCAATTCCAGACATGGGCCCTCAAAACGGGTTCTGATTGGAAGACCCATAAAAGAGAATGCTGTGCTGGGAGGTCCCACCGAGATTTGAACTCAGATCACTGGATTCAGAGTCCAGAGTGCTAACCATTACACCATGGAACCCTGTTTGTGTGCTTTACTGCGGGTGTTTGTGTATAGAGGCGTCTAGTACGCGAAAAAACGTAGAAGAATTTCAATCGTGCGCCAACAAGCTAGTAGAAAGGCTCAAACCGTTGGGCAGAAGCAACTCCAGACAGATTGGATGCCCTGTTTAAGAGAATGCTGCGCTTAGAGGTCCCACCGAGATTTGAACTGGGATCGCTGGATTCAGAGTGCAGAGTGCTAAACATAAGTTGAAAGGCTAAAACCGTTGGGCAGAAGCAATTCCAGACATGGGCCCCTCGGAAGGGGTTCTAATTGGAAGCCCCATAAAGGAGAATGCTGTGCTGAGAGGTCCCACCGAGATTTGAACTCGGATCGCTGGATTCAGAGTCCGGACTGCTAACCATTACACCATTGAACCCTGTTTCGAGTGGTTTTAGGCCCGCTAAGCTCACAAGAAAAGGCCAACCGGTCCAGGGTGCAAAAATATCTCTGCGGTAAAGCAATGCCTGGGCTTGAAAAATCTCTCTGCCCAAATGTGCTTTCGTTCAAATGGAAGAGCGCTTGTTTTGCATGCGAGAGGTAGTGCCATCGACGTCCGCATTATTCGAGGCGTGTTATTCAGTGTTATTTGCATTTTTATTTAGACAGTGTGAACGTGTGCTGTGGTGCTTTTCCTTGCGCTTTCACCGTAGTTTCATGAAAAGCATTATACAAAGAGCCATAGCCGATACGAGGTTACCGTGTGAACAACTCGTAATTAACTATGTTTGGGGTAAGACCACATCATTTACTTTCGACCTATGCGCTGTCATAAATTGTGGGGGAAAAAATAGCTCATGGAGGGGGTACGAGGTATATGTATGTATGGACGGGAATGTGGACAGTGTTTGTAAGGCGTACCAGTCTAGGCAAACCCATAGGGGAAAATGGTGTCCGTTATGGAATAAGGTAATAGCATATACCGGTGGTTGGACCCCGGAAGAACCTAGCCTTTGGACCCGTACCTCTGCAAAATTTGATTTCAAAATGCAAAGAGATTACAGTGCAAGTCAAAATCCACTCACCCTTTCAATATCCACCAGAACGGGATCAGCCAATTATACAGGGGAATTTTTCCTTATAATGGGGGTGCACATGCAAGG
Organism: Barbatula barbatula; assembly: GCF_947034865.1. Taxonomy (NCBI): domain Eukaryota; kingdom Metazoa; phylum Chordata; class Actinopteri; order Cypriniformes; family Nemacheilidae; genus Barbatula; species Barbatula barbatula. The sequence continues at coordinate 14,798,888 of NC_136768.1, forward strand.
AACAGATAGAAAAGCAGTAATAAAAATTGTTGTGGACAGTTCACCTGAGGAGGAAAGAAATGAGACAATAGCTGAGCCATTATCGGTAGGACAAAAGAATGGAGTGGTAGAAATAGATTACACCATGTTAAAACCGGAAGATATGATAGAAAGAGCAACAGGATATGGGGAAAATAATTTGTGGCTGGAATGGATAATTACCACAGCCAGAGAACAGAGGTTAGATGATTGTGTAGGATGTGCTAATGCAAGACCCCATTTATATATTGAACCAGCCCCGTTGTACCAAAACGATACGTGGGGTTATGAGTGTATGCTGGCACTGACACGGATGGCCAGTCCAAAAAATTGTACCACATTGGCAACAATATTCCCACCAATAACCAACCTTTCACGGGCAGGTCCATTTACACCAAATATACCTGTTATGATATTAAACGTCAATCACCAACCAGCAACCTGGGAGAGATAAACAAGGAGTGGTGTGATCAGATAATAGTAGATAATGGGACTAGAATAGGTACGTGGGCTAGGGCAGGTTTGTATTATTAGTGTGGAGATCGAAGATTGTTTACTAGGATACCTGAGAAGGCAAAGGGAGTGTGTGCTTTGGTAAGACTGGGAGCTCCAATAACCCTGATAGGTGACAGAGCAGTCAGAACGGAATCCGTGAATTCAGCAACATTGACTAGAAGACGTAGGAGACACATCATTACAAAGAGAGCAATAGGTTCAAGTGTAGATTTATCATTAAATAGTCCTACGTATATCGATGCTATAGGGATTCCCAGAGGTGTACCAGATGAATATAAGCTAGCGAACCAAGTGGCAGCAGGTTTTGAGAATACACCAATAATAGCTGCTCTTTTTCCAGTCACCCCAAACAAGAATGTAGATAGGATTAATTATGTGCATTATAATGTGATGAGATTAGCAAATATGACAAGGGATGCAGTAGATGGTTTAGCGGAGCAACTAGCACCAACTTCACTGATGGCTATCCAGAACCGTATGGCTCTAGACATGCTGTTGGCAGAGAAGGGAGGAGTATGTGTAATGTTTGGTGATCTTTGTTGTACGAACATTTCCAATAATACTGCCCCTGATGGATCAGTGATGAGGGCGTTGGAAGGATTGAAAACTTTGTCTATCGAAATGAAGGAACATTCAGGAGTAAATAATCCTATTGGAGATTGGCTAGACAAAACATTGGGAAGATGGAAAGCAATAGTAATGTCTATTGTGATGTCCATAGGGGTATTTGTAGCAATTTTGATTACGTGTGGTTGTTGTTGCATTCCTTGCCTTAGATCACTGTGTAATCGCTTAATAATTTCAGCTATTGAGAGACCGGAAAGCCCCAAACCATTTAATATGCCATTGTTATCTAAATATAATAACGACACGGAGGACCAAGAATTTTGACCTCTTTCGAGGTCAAGAGAGGGATTATTGGGGTTACGATGTTCTATGCATTATAAGTTTATGTTTACTGTTGTTTTACTGTCAAATATAATGATATGAGTATGTCCATGCTGTGCTGGGTTTTTGTCTTGAAAACTAGTTGGCAGGAGTGTGAAACGAGAGCTTTGAGGAATGCGGAAGCTGAGTTTCAAATAACGTGTGTGTGTGTGCGTAAATCGCATTTTTCGGCAGGACGGCTATTTTCAAACTGTTTCGCAGGGAACCAACGGTTGGGGGGAATGGAGTCAGATTAACATGTCCCGAGGTGATTGGTTCCAGAGGATTGAATGCCCGCCCAAGGAAGGGGAAGAGCCTGAAGAGAGAATCGACGTCACATATATTATAAATATCTGTAACCCGGAAGTGTGTTTTTCAGTTGTTCGCTCATATATATGTAAAGAGGCAACCCCAGCTGGAAAGAAGCTTTTACATCTGATAATAAATTTTACTTAAACTTATTGGGTAAAACTGTCTCTTTGACTTTTCTTCAAATTTTTGAACATGCAGGACTGAAGCGAAAAAGTCCGTCAGGGTCTAATAGATGTAGCACAAAGGAAAAAATAGTCTAAGGGTTAAAATTGTCAAAAAGTATCTGGATAAAGAGAATATAACAACATGGAAGAAAACGATGCAATATTTTTTAATCAAATGCGGTAATTTTTTTTTGGGAGAAGACATTTTATGGATGAGAACTAAAGCTTGGATGACAGAAAAGATGCCAGATTTTTACAAGGAAATGATGAGTGCATGGGGGAATTTTTTAACCTGTGTACAACACATGCTGAGTGGTAGAGAGGATATTTTAAATCAACCATTGTTCTTAAACAAGAACATTTTAAACCAAGGGAAAGAGGTGTTTTTTAAGAAGTGGTGGGAGGTGGGAATTACAAAAGTGAGAGATGTTTTATATGAGTTTAAGGAGGGATTTTTACCTGTGCAGTACATTGTGGACACTATGGAGGAAGCAAAAGAAGAATATAGTAGACAAGAAATTGAGAATAAGTTTAAGATAATAAAAAGTGCAATACCAGAGGATTGGATAAGAAACATAAATGACATGAAACAGGGGAAACAAGAGGAAGAATTGTATGTCAGGTTGGGAGGAAAATTAAGAGTGTTTAAAGAATGTACTGTGAAAATGTTGTACGTTTTTTTTAGAGATTGTGTTTTTAAGAAACCTGTTGTGAATAAATACTGGTTGCAGAAATACAAAGATTTGGAAGAAGACCACATATGGACCAATATGAAGGGGAAGATAATAGAGACAAAACTGGGGACTTTAGAATACTTAATCAGGCACAAGGCGGTTTTTACTGATGTTTTATTGACCAAAATCGGAAGAGAGCAAAACGCAACCTGCAAAGTGTGTAAAGAAGAAGATGAGGGGTTTTTACATGTGTTCTTATTCTGTAAGAAATTGGAAACTTTTAATAAAAAATGCAAAAGGTTGATTGAGAGGTTGAGAGGGGGGCAAGATGATAAAGAAATGGATGGTAACAAGATGATAATGTTAGGAGCATACAAACCATGTAAAAACAGAAAAGTGATCAACCTGTTCATTATGTTGATGAAAAGTGCAATATGGGAAAGAAGAGTCATTGCCAGGAAAGAAAATACTGTAATGGATGTTTAAATGGTGTTTAAAAGGAAAGTTGAGAAGTACCTGAAGTATTTACACTTTTATTTTAAGGAACAAAACAGGTTGGAAGAGTTTTCTTATGTTTTTAATAATGATGTGTGCAAAATATTTGAGGATTGTTTAATGTGGGAGGTCAGACGATCATGGTTGTTTTTTAATTTCAATTTTCTGTTTATACTTTGTGTCAGGATCTGGGTATCCTCCTTATCTCTTCCTTTACACTCTCGCTCTCATTTACCCCTTTACACACACATTTATACTGAGTTATTCTTCATCTTTCTTTGATACACGTTAACCCTGTTTTCACCTGTCGCTCGTCACAATCAGCGCTCGCGCTGTCTTGCTGTGACACCTGTTTCTCGTCTTGTCTTGATTAGTCTGTCTACTTCTAGCGTTTGTTCCTTCTGTTTCTTGTCGGATTATTTTGTGAGTTAGATCGTGTCTGCTGGCTTTAGATTTACCCTGTCTTGTTTTTTAGAGCTGTCTTGCCTTGTGTACCCTGCCTCCAGCGACCTGTTGAGATCGGTCAGTTCACTGGACTCTGTTCTATCTCCCCGAGCCGTGTGGATTACTCTGTCTTCTAGGGGAATTGTTCCCGGAGACTTACGGATTCTTTTTGTGTTATTTTTTCCTGTTTTGTTCCTGACCTCCTCGGGAGAGCATTTCTGTTCTATTTTTGCACAACTATTGAGTCTGGCATTTTTGGTTGTACATTAAAGTCTCTGGATTGTACCTACCTCGCTCTTGGGTCTTCTGTTTCGTACCTCATAACAGAATAATCCGACCACGATGGATCCAGCGAGGGAGGAATCGATTCGCTCTGCGGTGGAGGTACAAGGTGTCCTGCTGGGTCGGCACGAGGAGGAATTAGCAGCAGCAAGACGAGTTGTTGAGGGGTTGGTGGCTCAGGTTAATGATCTGTCTGTGCGTCTTCTTCACGCACAGTCTGAGCCTTCAGTGGTCTCTTCTCGTCCTGCTCTTCCCGAACCCCGCATTAATAACCCTCCGTGTTACTCTGGGGAACCGACAGAGTGCAGAGCCTTTTTGACTCAGTGTGAGGTGACTTTTTCTCTGCAACCACAGACCTATGCTGAGGATCGCGCCCGCATCGCCTATGTCATTTCCCTTCTGTCCGGGCGCGCTCGTGAGTGGGGTACCTCCCTGTGGCAGGCAGGCAGCTCCTGTTGCAGCAGTTTTGATCGTTTTAGAGAGGAGATGATCAAGGTTTTTGACCAGTCTGTTTTTGGACGTGAGGCTTCTCGCATGCTGACTACTATTCGCCAAGGAGGAAGATCGGTGGCCGACTTCGCCATAGAATTCCGCACACTTTCCACCACCTGCGAATGGAATGAACCAGCTTTAGTTGCTCGCTTTTTGGAGGGTCTGAATGTGGAATTAAAGGAGGAGATTTACGCTCGGGGATCACCAGCTGAGCTAGACCCACTTATCGAGCTGGCTATTCGCCTGGATCGATGCTTTGATCAGCGACGACGGGTTCGTAGAGTTTCCACCACACCTCATGAGCCCCTCCTGCCGTCTACTTCTGTGTCTGAGCCCGAACCCATGCAGTTGGGTGGCATCCGCCTCCAGCCTGGTGAGAAACAACGCCGGTTATCCAACAGACTGTGCCTTTACTGTGGTGCGGCTGGACATTTTGCTGTTTCCTGTCCGGTAAAAGCCAATGCTCGCCGGTAGACAGAGGAGTACTGGCGAGCGCGGCTGTAACATCCTCTCCTTCAAGGTCTCGCACCACATTGCCTGTTACCATCCGTTGGGCTGGTTGTTCCATCTCTTGCTCTGCGTTGATCGACTCTGGAGCCGAGGGGAACTTCATGGATGTGGAGTGGGCTCGAGAGCATAACATCCCTCTGGTGGATTTGGAGGGTGGTTCCACTGTCTATTCCTTGGATGGTAAGGTCCTTGCGGAGGTCCGCCGTGTCACCAGTCCGGTGAGTCTGACCGTGTCGGGAAACCACCAAGAGACTATTTCTTTTCTTATTTTTCGATCTCCCTATTGTCCTATTGTTTTAGGGCATCCTTGGCTTGTCCAACATAACCCTCAGATTGACTGGGTCAGGAGTACTATTTTGTCTTGGAATCTCTCATGTCATGTTAATTGTTTAGTTTCTGCCATTCCTGTCGTGCCATCTGCCTCTGTGTTTCAGGAAGAACCTGGTGATCTGTCCGGAGTCCCGGAGGAGTACCACGATTTGCGGGCGGTCTTCAGTCGTGCCCGGGCGGTGTCCCTCCCGCCTCATCGGCCCTATGACTGTTCCATTGATCTCCTTCCGGGTGCCACGCCTCCCCGCGGTAGATTATACTCTCTTTCTGCTCCTGAACGAGAGGCTTTAGAGAAGTATCTTACGGAGTCGCTACAGGCTGGGATCATTGCTCCATCTTCCTCTCCTGCCGGTGCGGGGTTCTTCTTTGTGAAGAAGAAAGATGGCTCATTGAGACCCTGTATCGATTATCGAGGTTTGAACGACATAACGGTCAAGAACCGCTATCCCTTGCCCCTTATGTCTTCAGCTTTCGAGGTTTTACAGGGAGCTAGATTCTTCACAAAGTTGGACTTGCGTAACGCGTACCATCTTGTTCGCATTAGGCAGGGGGACGAATGGAAGACCGCGTTTAACACCCCTGTCGGTCATTTTGAATACCGTGTCCTTCCTTTCGGTTTAGCCAACGCCCCTGCTGTTTTTCAGTCACTGGTCAACGACGTCCTACGTGACATGTTAAACGTCTTCTTATTTGTTTACCTAGACGACATCCTAATTTTCTCTCCTTCTCTCGAGGTACACGTCCAACATGTCCGTCGAGTTTTGCAGCGTTTACTCGAGAATCGTCTTTTTGTCAAGTCTGAGAAGTGTGTTTTTCATTCTAGTTCTGTGACTTTTCTGGGCTCGGTGGTCTCTACTGAGGGCATCAGTATGGACCCCGAGAAGGTACGGGCGGTCCTCGAGTGGCCTGTTCCCGAGTCTCGCGTCGCCCTTCAGCGCTTTTTAGGCTTCGCTAACTTTTACAGACGGTTTATTCGTAATTTCAGCCAGGTGGCCGCTCCCCTGTCCGCCCTTACGTCGACGAAGTCTGGGTTTGTTTGGTCAGAGATGGCACAGGAGGCTTTCGATAGACTTAAGAGGTTGTTCACCTCCGCGCCCATCCTTATCACGCCCGATCCTAAGGGACAGTTTGTGGTCGAGGTTGATGCTTCCGACGTTGGGGTTGGGGCTATTTTGTCACAGCGTTCCCCTCTTGACAACAAGATTCACCCGTGCGCTTTTTTTTCGCACCGCCTTTCACCGGCAGAACGAAATTATGATGTCGGTAATCGAGAGCTTCTAGCTATTCGGTTGGCTCTGGGAGAATGGCGACACTGGTTAGAGGGGGCCAGTGTTCCATTCATTGTTTGGACAGACCACCGTAACCTCGAATATATTCGTTCCGCCAAGAGACTGAACGCTCGACAGGCGCGTTGGGCCTTATTTTTTGGTCGTTTTGATTTTTCGATTTCGTTCAGACCAGGTTCTAAGAATCTCAAGCCTGATGCCCTTTCGCGTCTGTTCGACTCCGCAGAGGACGCTTCGACCAGGGAGGCTATTGTGCCTCAGCATTGCGTGGTCGGAGCGGCCGTCTGGGGAGTCGAACAGACTGTCAAGAAAGCCCTATCGCGCGCAGTCAGACCCCCTCCGGCGCCGAAAGGGAGGTTGTTTGTTCCCGAGAGTGCTCGTGCGGCGGTTCTCCAGTGGGGTCATGCTTCGAAATTAGTCGCACACCCCGGGGTTAGGGGTACGGTGGCCGCTATTCGCCGCAGATTTTGGTGGCCCACTAGTAAGCAGGACATTCGTCGGTTTGTAGCTTCCTGTTCTGTCTGTGCCCAGACTAAGTCGAGTAACGCTCCGCCTGCGGGTCTCCTCAGACCACTTCCCATACCGTCACGTCCGTGGTCACACATTGCTTTAGATTTTGTTACGGGGTTGCCATTGTCTGCCGGTAACACAGTCATCCTCACCGTTGTAGACCGCTTTTCTAAGGCCGCCCGTTTTATCCCGCTAACCAAGTTGCCATCCGCCCGAGAGACCGCCCAGATCATGGTCGACCATGTATTTAAGATTCATGGTCTTCCGTCGGACATTGTGTCCGACAGAGGTCCCCAGTTTGCCTCTCAGTTTTGGAGGGAGTTCTGTCGACTGATTGGGGCATCCCCCAGTTTGTCTTCAGGATTTCATCCCCAGACTAATGGGCAGGCTGAACGGACCAACCAGATTCTCAGTCGCATGTTGCGCAGTTTGACGTCTCAGACCCCGGCGTCGTGGGTTGATCAACTCTCCTGGGCGGAATATGCCCACAATTCTTTACCCTCGTCCGCCACCGGTCTCTCCCCATTTGAGAGTTGTCTCGGTTACCAACCTCCTCTCTTTTCGTCGCAGGACCCTGAGACTTCCGTTCCTTCTGTTCAAGCTTTTGTTCAGAGGTGTAAGCGTACCTGGAGAAGGGTGAGATCTGCGTTGTGCCGTACTAGAGCTCGTACTTGTAAGGTT
>NC_136768.1:14816528-14831528 GCF_947034865.1 Barbatula barbatula
ACTGAATGCTCATTTGCACTAATGGACCACTTCCATAACTGCATTAACCTATATACTGCACTTTAATTCTATTAACTGCATCTAGTCATCTATTGCACTGTAACTTCAATAACTGCATTAACTAATCAACTGCACGGTAATTCTATTAACTGCATCTAGTCATCAATTGCACTGTAACTTCAATAACTGCATTAACTAATCTACTGCACGGTAATTCTATTAACTGCATCTAGTCATCAATTGCACTGTAACTTCAATAACTGCATTAACTAATCTACTGCTCTGTAACCTTATTAACTGCATTAACTCATCTTCTGGACTGCAACCTATTAACTACATTAATTCGTATACTGCACCGTAACTTTAATAACTGCATCAACTTCTACAACTGCATTAACTCACCTATTGCACTGCAACTTTAATAGCTAATGTCAATAATTTATGCATACCTAAGTCACTTGCACTATTTTAGTCTAAATTATTATCTGTTCATATCCACCTGTACATTAATGCTCATAGTATATAGTCATCTGTATATATTGTTCATAGTTACTGTCATATTTTCATAGAACACACCTACTGCCAAATATTTTTATAGTCCATGCCCACTGTATTATATTTTTCATATTGTATTCTGTATTTATTCTAACTGTATATCCTGCACTTGCTAACTGCACTTCTGGTTAGACCTAAACTACGTTTCGTTACACTGTACTTGTATATGTGTAATGACAATAAAGTTGAATCTAATCTAATCTAATCTAATCTAATCTAAAAGAAGATGCTACCCGGGCACTGAAATTGAGGATGGAACGAGGTTCCTTAAAGTAAGGTTCCCAAAAGGGGTGGCATCATTGCCCTACAGTACAAGGCTGGAAACAGCAGAAGGGCAGCAGCACTTTAGGGTGGTCCACAGTCACCAGGTGAGGACCTGTAGGCTGTGCATGAGCCCGGACCACCTGCCGAAAGAGTGCCCAGAGTTCAAGTGCTTCAGATGCGGAGGAAGGGGACACTTCGCAAGAGACTGCAATGGTGTCAGGTGCCCGGAGTGTCAGGAAAATTGTAATAAATGCGAATGCTGGAGGGAGGGAGAGGTAGGAGGAAGGGAAAATCGGGTGGACGGACAGGTGCATGAAGGAAACAACGAGGAGGAAGGAAAAACTGATGAAGGACAAGAAGAAGAAAATGTACAACAAAAAGAAAGCGAAGGAGGAGCGGGTAACAGAGAGAAAGGAAAAAGGGGAAAAGAAAACGAAACGGATAAAGAACAAACAATGGAGCGAAATGGACGGCAATGGAAATATCGGACAATTTTAAGAGATATCGGGAGGATGCTGAGAAAGATGGACATGGAAGGAAGGATCAGAGGGATGAGACGGAAAGTGAAGAGGAAAGAACAAGGGACAATATGGACAAAGGCAGAGAGGAGAGAGGACAAATAAGAAGGAGATCATTAAAGGTAACACCGAATTTGGAAAATGCAAGAAAAAAGACTATGACAAGGGGCCTGGGGGGAGAAAATAGAGAATAATGGATTTTAGGTATTTATTTTCCTCTTATTTAATGGGTTTAAGCTGTGTTACTTTTAATGCAAGGGGACTGATGGACATGGGAAAATTTGAAAGAGTGAAAGAAAAGTGGAGGGGAGAAGATGTCATTGCTTTAAAAGAAACAAATTGGAAAGAGAGTGTGATGATGGAATATAAAAAGAAATGGGAAGGGGATATTTTATATAATAATGGGGATGGTAGGCTTGGTAGAGGGGTAGCGTTTTTATTGAGAAAATATAATTTTGACAGAACCAAAGTGGTGAACAAAGATAATATGGGGAAATGCATGGCTGTGGAGGTAAATTACGAAGGACGTGAATTGATTTTAGTGAATGTACATGCACCAACAGAAGAGAAAGAAAAGAAAGACTTTTTTAATCGCTTAAGTAGTGTAATAAAGAAATATAAGGAAATAACAATGATGGGGGATTTTAACACAGTCTTTAGCAAACAAGACATGGTTGAGGGGATGGTTTTTAAATCGGACACAGGGAGGAAAGAGTTAAAGGAATTGATGAGAGAAAACAACCTAATCGATGTATGGAGGGAAAGAAATGGGGGGAAAAAGGTTTATTCAAGGAAGCAAATAGTGGGGAATTTTATAGGTAAAACAAGAATTGATTATGTGTTATGTACAAGAAATGTGGAGAATTCTATTGAAAAAATCTGCTATGAAGAAACAAGGTTTAGTGATCATAGTTTTTTACGTTTTAAAATAGATTGGAATAATGTACAAAGGGGACCGGGTACATGGATTTTAAATACAGAGATCTTAAAGAAGGACGATTATGTTGCAGAGATAAAAGAAATTATAGAGAAAGAGAAGGATAATGCAATGTATAAAGAAGAAAAAAGAATGTGGTGGGAGAATGTTAAATATCTAATAAAAGGTTTTTCAATAAAGTATTGCAGAATCTTGCAAATAAGTAAAAGGCACAAAGGAAAAGAAATAAAAGAGGCGTTAGAAAGAGAATTAAATAACGAGAATAAAGACATTACAAAGATAAAAGAAATAGAGGAGAAATTGGAAGAAATAGAAGAAAAAGAATATGAGGGGCAAGATTAAGAAGTAAGTCCAAATATATGGTGGAGGGCGAGAAATGCACAAAGTTCTTGTTTGAATTGGAGAAAAAAAGGGCGAAAAGTGGAATAATAAATGAAATAAAAGGGAAAAGTGGAGAGATAGTGGAAGGGAATGGAAAAGTGCTAGAAGAGATAAAGGTTTTTATGAGGATCTTTTTAAAACAAGAGGGGTGGAAGTTGAGGTAAAACAGAAACTGTTAAATCAGATTGAAACAAATTTAAGTGACGAGGACAAAAAAGAATGTGATGAGGAAATCAAGAAAGATGAGATTGAAAGAGCGATAGATCAACTAAATAAAAGGAAAAGCCCAGGGATGGATGGTTTGGGAAGTGAATTCTATATACGCTTTAAGGACATTTTAATAGAGATTTTAAAGGAGATTTTTAAGGAAATTTTTAAAGAGGAAGGAATGAATGAAAGGATGGGAATGGGGCTGATGAAGCTACCCAGCCAACATTTTTATGCGGGCCCCATTTGGCTTTTTGATGGGCTGCCACTTGGGTCCTGCATGGGCAACCCAAATGGGGCCCAGAAAAATTTGTCCATCGGCTCCACATAGGCCCCATGTGTGTTAGCCCATAGGGCCCATCATGGGCCCATAGTGGGTGCCAAGTGGGCCCCTTTTGAGTGCTCATTATATGGGCCCATTTGGGTCCCGTAAGGGTTGCAAAAAGTGGGGCCAAGTTAGGGTATAAACAGTACCCTTATGGGTCCCACATGGGTGTGAACTGGGCGGGCCCATTTATTAATTTTCCTATTGATCCTATCCTTAAAAACAGAATGTTTAACATAGTTATATTTATCATGTAATAGCACAATGAAATATCAATGACTTCAACTCAGAATGTCTAAATCAAGTTTTTAATAAGAGAAAACATGAGAAAAGGACAATAAAGGACATAAAACAGGATATAAATTAATTATATAATATTGATTAAATCTGTAATTCATGTTTGTAATTAAAATAAGATTAGGATAAGTACAAAAACTGAATAAAATTACATTTCTAAATCATGTTTTAAATTAGGAAAACGGATTTAAAACAGGATAAAAACTATTAAAATTAGCAAATTATGTAAGATTTTTTTAAAATAAGATGAACGTATCTTCTGAACATGAACATAGTCTTATTTCTGGACCACTGCAGACTCAACCACGTTTAAACATTAAGAACAGTAAAAATATGAAAATATCTTATTGCTGGGCCTCTGCAGACTCCTCAGCTTCAAACCTAAAAAAACAGTAAACAAATTTGTATATTTAAAAAACTTACAAAATATTCACAAGAACATTTCTTAAAAAGCATGCAGTCTACCCAAGTGACAACACTACAACTTAAACTCATTGTTTTATTCTCTACCCAGCCAGCAATGACATGTGGGGCCCAGATGAGGGCTTCATGGGCGGCAAATGTGGGCCCCTCATGTCATTGCTGGCTGGGTAATGAAAGGTTAGATTTTTGTATTTTTTTTTTTTAAATATCCAAAGGCTTTATGATGTGGATTTATTTTTATAGACTTCTTTGATCATATTTACCTAGGGTATATATAATTTTAAGCTCAACTGTATGCTAGGGATGGCCAATATTATATCGTTTGCCATATACCAGTTGAAATTCTCAAAAACGTGTATAGCGGAGGGCGGACGTGAAGCTGAGAAAGAGTTTGCACTTAAAGAGAAGCTTTAACTCTCGTGAAGGATGGCACTGTAGATGCATCAGAGTTAATGTTTAGTTTCACTTTAGTTTTATTTAATTAGTTTGTTAAGTATTTGTTGAGTCATAATACATTAAAACACCAAAACATTTAGTTTGGTTAAGTCTTTATTTAAACCTCCTTTAGATGTTATGCGGGTGTGCATTGCACAAATTGTTTCATATGATTTCTTGCCTGTTATATACATGCATGAATGGAGCGTCCCATGTGCTTTCACAGCGCACTGCTGACTGCTTACAGCCAGTACAAAATTGTGTGTTTGTATTAGGTCTGTAGTGCGAGTAATAGACGGATACAGTATATTTTTATGTGAGAAGAGGTTCACACAGTTCAGGAGAGAATGATTTACAGCGTGATGCGACCGCTTCCACCCAATAATAGGCTATACCCAGTCAACACGATGATGTCACAGCGATCTCACAGTGATGTCACCATGAGCTTTCAGAATACTCAAGATAAGGTCAAAATGTAACCTCACAGCAAACTCACAGTGTGCTCAAACTGTGATCTTACTCTTGTACTGTGATATTAGAGGTTTTGATGTGACTGGTTTGTCATTTGAAGTCACCATTATGTTGATGAGTGACTGTTTGCTTTAGTTGAGCTCTTGACGCATCAGTGTTTGACTTCTCTTCCTCTGGCTGCTTTAACTGTGTGTTCACTATGGTAGAGCATATTTGTTATATCGAGTTATACCAAAAGGAGTCTTGGATGATAATATAATAATTGGTAAATGTTGATGAGAAAACTGTCAGTTTATGTGATAGTAGAGAGTGAGATTCTGCTGGTTAGAGATGATCAGATATTTCAAAGGTCTTTAAAATGCATTATGCACACATATTTTGCAACAAATGGTTTACACACAAATACATCAAGAATCAGCATATTAAACTGAACAATGGTGACATTCAGCAGAATGAAAACTTCACTCTGCAATGCATGCATGGTAACACCATAGTTCAAAACTCATCAATGACTCCCAGCATGCATTGCAGCATGAAGCTCTTAAGTTTATTCTTACCATTGTTGAGGTTCACACACCGAGTCTTGATGTATTTGAGTCTTAATTATAAACTGTTGCAATGTTTATGTGTGTTCATTTAGAAGATCTTTATAATATATGTTTGTTGCAAAACAGTTGAATCTCACTCTCTACTATCACACATTTGGCAGCACAACACTGTTCTCATGATTATGCGATCATCAAAGACTCCTTTGGCATTACTCAACATAACAAACGTGCATTCTAAAGTGAACAAATAGTTAAAGCAGCCAGAGGAAGAGAAGTCAAACTCTGTAGAGTCAAGAGCTCAGCTAAACACTATTCAACATAATGGTGACTTTAAATGACAAACCAGTCACATCTTGACCTCTAAGATCACAGTACAAGAGTAAGATCACAGTTTGAGCACACTGTGAGTTTGCTGTGAGGTAACATTTTGACTTCATCGTGAGCTTTCTGTAAGCTCATGGTGACATCCCTGTGACATCATCGTGTTGACTGCGTATACAGTTAAGGTATGACATGATGTGTATATGGAGTTTTAGTTAATTTAATTATTTCTTTACTACAACATATTGAAGCTGAATGTCACAATTATATTTTATATTTACAAAAATACTGTAGATATATTTGAGGAGCCTGTTTGATTTGGGGTACGTTTTACTTTTTGATAAATGTTTTTGTTTCTGAGGCTTTAAACTACATGCAGCTACTATCACTTGTAGCAAAAAACAGCGTTGGATGTTGTTATTTATATCGTCATTTGTATCGGTATCGCAACAAATACCAGAAAATTGTTGTTTAGGGTCATATCGCCCATCCATATACTGTATGTGTCCTAAAATATGAAATGTCATAAAAAGCAGTAAATTTTACTTTTTATACATGTCAACACATTATTAAAAATCTAATTTTGTTTTAACAATTATTAGTAGTAAACTATTTGTGTTGCTTGAAAATGTATTGCTTTAATTTATGTTTTGCCAAATAGAACCTTATAATTCTAAACCAAAGGTGTTTTTTCAGAATCACAAGGTTCTATCTGCGTTTGACATGTTCCAGAAACCTACATTTACAAATTTCAGAAAATGTTGATATTGTACATATCTCTGTCTTTTTTATGTAAAATATAAAAAGGGATTTTTCCCCCATATAATTTTTTCTATATGGATGCAAAAACATTGAAGCTTAATACTCAAAACTACTTAATTCTTTATAAAGAACCTTATAATTCCTTCTAGTTACTTAATTCTTTATAAAGAACCTTATAATTCCAAGGCGACGACATGCCTCTACATGAGAGGAAATAACAGAAATAGCAAATAAAATATAATTAATTGTGCAGTTCTCAGTTATACAATAGATTATATGACTTACTGCTCTGACCGTATTGCCCTTCTCTCAGGGTTCCGCTGGGCTCTTAGGGCACGGTTGCCATCTCTATCTCTCGCATTTGTGAACCATTTACCAAGGGCTGTCTCCACCTCTTTCTTGCTTACAGCTTTAAGTAAAGGGTTTTGCTTCAGGCTACCTGTGAAGCCAAAAAACAAATTACTATAAAGTATGGCATGCTACTGAATCAAACAGGACATAACTGTTATTAAGTATGTTGGAAGCAAGCAAGTTACATGAGCATAATGTAACTTCAAGGTCAAGGTCAAGGTTGTAACCACATTCTAAACTACCATTTAAGGATCTAGGTAAGTGAAGCTGATTTGTATTCATACCATACAAGATATTAAAAATTTTTAGGCTCCGAAATGAGTGTTTGCCATGCCGCCCAGTGATGTTGAAATGACGGGCAAGGTCATTTGTCATTACAAACGCCATAGTTCTTCGGACAGACTCATCGAGGCTCCTACCTCCAATATCCCCAAGGACTGAGACCTTAATGTATATTTACACACAAGAAAACAACATGCATATTAATGTGCATAGGTTAGAGTGTGTGTAGTCAGTAAATAATTCTACAACTATGTACTATTTTTTACGAACACTGACCACATTTTTCTGGACGTCAGACTCGCAGAGTTTCAACTCCACATCCTCTACTTCCGAAAAGCTCTTTAAAGGAAAGGTGATCCCCTCAGGCAAGACAGGAACAACACTGTATGGTTCTCTCTGCTGCAGAATGGACCGTATCATGCTACCCTGCACCTTTTGACAATCTTTCATTTCTTCCAGTATTGTAAGAATACGAAGAAACATTCCATCCCTTGCTGCTAACCCACTGGGCTGAACTGGTCTTTGGGGAGTTATAGCTCCTGTTGGTGCTGGGATGCTGCAGGCTGGGATTTCTGTTTCCTGTAAAGAATGAGGTCGTGGTCCATTTGTGAGAGATGGTGTAGCTACTCGCTTGTTCCCAAGTCCCATTGATAGAAGTTTTCTTGGGGGTGGTGGCACGGCCATTTCAGGATATTCTTCACAGTCAGAGTCCGTCTCAATAACTTTACGTCTGAAACAGGAGGAAAAGCAAGTATGATAAAAAAATATTTGACGTACTTTATTAGCACAACTTATGCAGCCCTTCCGCAAGGAAAACACGTTAACTTTCGGTTTTAAGTTAACATTTGGTCTAATCATTTGTAAATATAATGTCCCAGATGTTATTAAAATGATTTTTGTGTAATATTAAACTGCACCAGTATGTTTTTACTCAAAAACACATAATTTAACTTCAGAAAACATATGTTAGCCTAATGGAATTATAACGATTTGTTTTATGAAGGGTAAAAGGGTTACTAAAAGGGTTACTATTAGGGCTGGGCGATATTGAACATAATTCATATCTCAGTATTTTTTGAAAGGCAATATCCAATATGTATAACGATATTTTCTACAAAGTGGCATAAATGTTTACTTGCAAGTCAAATCCTGAGATCTCACAATCACCTTTATTAAAGTGGTTTGTGAAAATAAATGTAATAAGTTTTTTTCCCTATTCAGGGCTCCAGACTAACTTTTTTTTACTAAGAGCACTGTAGCCCCTGACTGAAATTTGTAGGAGGGCAAGCAGAAAATTCAGGGGCACACCTTAAATCAGCCTGCTTGTTTTTTGTCCCGTAATAGCTGTATTACTAACAAATACTTTTATAATAAATAGACTTAACTCACAGTAATAATGATGTGCAGTTTTATATTCATTTCAGAGTGATATGACATTACTCAATACCAGAGTCATAAGGTCTTCTGCCCTCGGTTGAGTGTGTGGCTACTCAGCCTATGCAGCGAGCTAAACATACAGTAAAAGGAGGTGGGACTCAGGATGACAAGACACAGTTTTTCTTCTTAATGCCTTTACTGAAGACCTCATTTTATTGATTTTTTAGCTCGCTGCATAGGCTGAGTAGCCACACACTCAACCGAGGGCAGAAGAGTAAAAAGATTATGGCATATCAAAGCTTCCCAAAGACATAAGGGGTCTGAGAGGAATGTAGCATGTCAACTCCTTTGGACATTTTCTCACCGCGTGTAACAAACTTTTTCCTGCTGCCTCCACACATCACCACAGAGCGCCGTCTCAGGCACGCAATATATAATAGAAGAAGAAGCACTCCAAAAAACAAACACTAACGGAGATACTGACCCCTAGTGGGAAAATAAAGAAATGCACCAGCGAATTAATACCATACTATTGAACATAGAGGGACAGAATATAAGGTATCTGCAGACTTGGTGAGTATCTTTAGCGAGGCTGCGCAGAGGGACGCTTTGCTGCTGCTATAAACAAAAGCATTGACTAAAGTGGCCGCAATCAGCTCCTTTTAAATGATGGGTCAACCAGCCGTGCATGGTGCACAGCTCCAGCTCTCTCTTCTTCTCACACACATAGGCCTACACTGGTGGGCTTGCGATCTACAAAAAAATTGCCAGGTTGCGCATGCGCGATTACTAGTCGCAAAATGTGACCATTTAGTCTGAAGCCCTGCTATTTGAAAACATACAGCTGCTTATCACTTGAACATGTAAAATGTAAACTTGTAGAGCGGGCGGGTGGGGTTCGTTTACTTCGCACGGAGAGGGAGTGTGCTCTACTCACTCTGCGCATAGGCACTGTGCATGTCAGACACCACAGAGTCGCTTCAAGTCGAACACACCCCATATCGATATTAGAGATATTGTCTAATCCCGCACCGCATTGAAAAAAGATATCGATATATCTTAAAACTCGATATAATCGCCCAGCCTTAGTTACTATCCAACACCAAACCAAGCTAGGAAAAGCTACACATTAAAACATGTCTTTCCAACTACATATCACGCAAAATGAGTATTCATAAGACTGTAAGCACTTCTAATGGACACTTTCATTATGATAGAATAGCATTATTAATCTTACTTTCTTTTACGCTTGGCTCCCTCTGGTTCTGGATCCGTCTGTAGATCTGAAGTCACTTCAGCTTTCCTTAACTTTGTTCTGGCAGTAGAATAATCAGCTGAAGAAATATGATTGGGATCAGTACCATACATTCAGAAATTCTATTCATTCAAAAACTTTTTCCACATTTACAGATTCTAAGGGGCTATACACATGAAAAAAAATATTTGCTTTAATCATTAAAGATAACTAACATTACATCAGGTCTGCACCACCAGATGTGAAGGATGTGATGCAACAAAAACTGTTGGGCACTGTTGTCATTTGTCATGTTGCACCGCATAAATCAATTTAACTTAGAACAAGGAATCAACATAATTTAAAAAAATCATGATTAATACTCACCAGCTTTTCCCAAAACCCGCACTTGAAATTTTGACCAGTCTTTTAGAGGGACTCTTCTCTCTTTAACAATACGTTCAATGTTGACAGTGGAGGAAGGTGGCCAGCAACACTCCTCTTCCTCAGGCCCAGTAAACCAGTTTGTTGGTATAATGGCGACAGTCCGCGATTCCAGAAATTCCACAACAGCAAAGGGCAGCATTTTACTAGACACATTAATTGCATGATGTCAACACTCATGTAGCAGAGGCAAAGCTACAAAAGCTCCATTATAAGGAAGAAGGATAACTTTCTTCATGAATTCAGTCACAGATATAACTTGCAGTTGTCCATGTAATCCATGTACAAGTCTGATTCCCACAGCAGATGAGTCGGTAGGATAATCAGAAAATGTTTCTACATTTGTAAAAACATCACACACCAAATGTGTGTCCCCAGATGGACTGTACAATATATTTTTGACAAGGACTACTTGCCCATTCAAGTCAAAGCAATTGTCACCTGTTTCACATGAAATAAACATATTTTTCCCGTGGTAATGTTTGTACTGTTGGCATGTTTCAAATCCATGAAGTAAAGGTCCAGTGAGATGAAGTCTTTTATGCTGAATAAGTATATTCTCCTGTCTTTTTGGCTTGACTTTCTGTTTTTCATGTAAACGTTTTACAACTTGCTGCACTGGATGTTGTGGCTTTCGTATCATCTTTTTAATTTTACCTAAAAAGTTTTCAAATGGAAAACATGAAATTTGATCAAGAGCTCCATATTTCATTGCATCCTGTGCTAAATGTATTAAGCTATGTACATTATACACAATAAATTCAGGACCATATATATTAGCAAAATTTTTAACAAAAACATTTAGCAACTGATCTGCATATTTAGAAAATTCTGAACACAAGTCTGGGCTAAGTAAAATTCTCATTGCTATAGAGAGCATCATGAAGTGTTGGTATAAATTATGTGGTAAATTATTACGCAAAACAATAGGTCCAGTATACAATAGAAACAATCTGAATTCTGTGGCTTTCCACATAGCCACTTCAAGCAGAGATCTGGGTTTCCTGGAGAAAGTCTTTGGTACATGAATCCTTAATGAAGCCATCTGTTGTGAAATTACAGAAAGTACACTAGCTGAAACTCTACACCTAAGGGGACCCTTAATCCACAGGTAAATAAGCTTTCTTACGACACCTAAACACACAAGATGCATGTAGTCTAAAACAAAGCTTGTCACTAAGCCAATACCTAAATGGTTAAGTGGAGAAATTCCTGTGTGGTGATTTTCATCAACCATTTCTTCAAATTGTGTGTCAGTTCTTAGCTCTGAATTCAGGTCAGGATATGTCATTCTGCCACTGACATATACACCGGTCTGTACACATCGCTCACAGGCATTATAGCCTGTGTGACCCTTACTACATTTTAAGAAGGCCCTCGCAGGTGCATCGCAAATAAAAGCCTCTGGGGGAATAATTTTGTAATGCTTCCCATTAAAACGTAATCCATCTTTCATGACAACTTTCAAATCATCAACAAATTCCTTTAGATAATCATGAACTGAGGATGGTTTGGCTAAACCTGAATACAATCCAATCAAAAATACTTTCGAATTTTCAAGTTCCTTAATGCGACCAAGAATTGGCCACAGATTTACAGCAGAGCTTCTGTAAAGTGGCAACCCATCTATATTTATATGTAATGAAAGTGTATCAATCTGTTCACTTAAGTCACATTCCATATTCAGCTCATTCATTATTGCCTTAGCAACACCAAAATGGTAGTAGCAACCACCAGCAATGTGTTTTACTTGACATTCATAATCAGTGGACAGCAAAGTCCTTGGATCCATTGGGATATTTAGACCCTTATTCCTCAGTATTTTCTGTAAAGCTGACAATGCAGAATGAGAAATGTTAAATTGTGTTGCCCATTCAGCAAGGTCTTTTAAATCATCCGAGTCACTGATCTGGTTGTCATCACTGTCATCACTCTCAAACAGGCATGGATCATCAAAATAATCCACACAGTGTTCTACAGTACATGTCTGCGTCATTGGGCAATCCCCATCATCACCACTGCAAATCAATGAATTGTCAGTTTCCTCAAGCGAAGCCAGATCAGTTTGACTTCTATTAGAAGGATCCAACAGCCAATCCTGGGTCTCAAAACAATCATAGTATCCTGTAATGTCTAGATTTCCTACTGGTGTAGGAGACTCAACAACATTAGCACATGAGGAAATGTATGTCTCAACTAGCTGTATGTGCTCTGCCACTTTAGCTTGTATTCTCCGCCTTTTTGTCCTCTGTGAGCAGTCATTCTCCATTTTCTCTGAAAATTAACAGCAACAATGTAAAAATGTAAAGTCTTTATGGCAGAATGAGTAATTTCATTACACTAAAATGAAGATAAATCACACACTGTTAACAAATAACTACACATTAAAGCAGATATGCATACAGTATATATATAATATTCTTTTTACAGAACGGTTTTTAATAGACTGACCAAATGCGTAGAAACAAAAATAAAATAAACAAAAAATATAGTGTTGCAATCAGTGTGTAGAAAGTATTACCCCTCAACACTTGGACTCTCCCAGTCACCCCTGTCATTCAGCGGTTAATGGACTATTCCAAAACTTTCCAGCGGAGTTCGCGAGGTGACAGAAAAGAGAGTTGACGGATGATAAAAGGAAAAGGAGATTGGCTCAATATTGTATATAGTTTGTAGAGCTAATTATAGTGTATTGACCCAAAGCAGAGGAGGTTTATTCATGGTGCGTGTGCGTACATTATACCGTAAGTAGTTACGCAATTATTAAACATTCTTAACAAACGCTATCCGTGTTTACATTTAACGATGTTCACTTAAGTGTATGTTGGTGCTATGACATTACTGCTATGCTATGGATATTTATATAATTTGTTGTTAGTGGTATTTGTTCCTTATGACCGAGAATGCACAGCTCATGCACAGCTCGTTTATAGCGTTAGCGCACACCCATTTAGTACCATTTATCCACGCAGTTTTTCATAGAGATTGTATTGTTCTATACTCTGCCTTTATTCGTCAGTAATTCCCGAATATGCTTTATTGACATTGTTTGTGTTTATACAAGTTTATATCTATATTTATATCTGTATTTGTATTCACAGAACCACACATATCTATGCACCTGTAATAAATAACGATTTGGAACTCAACCTGAGTGAGATATCATTGTTCTAACCGGACAAACTGTAGCCTTCATCCAAACCTGAACTAGCAACTAGAGTAAACGGGAAGTAAACTTTTCACAGTGTAAATGTGGATCAGCATATAAACCATCTCAGGAATTACCATTGTTAGTAGGCCTAATGTGCATAATTGAGAGATAAATAATTAGACCACATTGAACAATTTCCTTTGAGAGTTTCTCAGTGCATATTCAACTGTTATTAAAGAGACTAATAAAAAACCTAAAAGATTAAGCCTTGTCACATCATTCAGGATTTTGGTGGGGGAGGGGAGGAATGCTAGGATGACTCGCGCAGTTTTTTGCACCGATCAATCAAGCATTTACCCATTTGTTGCCAGATAACCCGATCACACCTGGTCCAGATCAAATAAAAAGTAAATGCATACGGTTCCTAATGCGAATTGATCAACGAGTTCCTTACCGAATAAATAAACAGAAAGCTGATTTGTTAATCAATTCAACCGGTTTATTTAAACAGCTCACAAGAACTCGTTTATGCATGGCACGTCATCGCCAATATTTAGCAATGGCTGCAAGTTACCTCACTAAACGCGTAAGAGAGAGCTTTCAGGACATTTTATAGTTTTCTTTATTTAATACTGGCACTTGATAGAGGCATTACGGCCCCGATAATATGCTTTTTGCATAAAATCAGACGGATTGATTTTGACAAGTCGCCAACGACCACAGAAGTAAATGATGACAAAATGATTTAGCTAATCTAAAACTAAACTGAAACTTTTAAATGTCACCTAATATAAAAGCAACAGAAATGAATACAACAAGAAATATTGTCTTACCGTGAGATGATTATACCTTGAGTTGCTCCTTCCTGTGGTACTGACGAACTTGTGTGGAAAGGCGGGAGGCGCGTGCTAATCGGTTATGGTTTTAAGGACTTATCTCGCGAGATTTTAGGTTTAACAGGGAAAGCAGCACTCATAAAGCAAGATTTCGCAGCCTTTGCTTGTCTCCCTTATCCAACCGTGCTAACCGTGCTGCGTGTTGAATATGTTTTGTGGTACATACATTTTTATAATCATGAATTAATATAATGTTAAATTATTTAATACTATTTTAAGAACATGCAAAATGTTTAACATTTAATTGATTAAATGTTTTTCTTTTCTACAGTTAAAGCAAAAACCGTCAAAAATAAACAACCTGCAAAAAAAGGTCATTTTAAATATGTAATATTGCCCAAGTATAGCCCTAACAGGGCACTCAAAAAAATGGGTAATCTAACTTGGGCCCACAACCTTTACCAAGCTGGGGCCCTTATTTAGCCCATCAAAGTTCCCACTTCGACCCCATGCCCATATCATGCCCACAAAACCCCGATAAAACCCATGTGGGGCCCACATGGACATGTTGGCTGGGTAATATATAAAAGGAAAGGTGAACAAATAGATTTAAAAAACTACAGGCCAATAACAATGTTAAACACTGATTTAAAGATACTAGCAAAGATTTTAGCAAATAGGTTAAAAGAAGTTATGCCACGAATAATAAAAACAAATCAAGCATATGCAGTAAAAGGAAGAAACACAGCAGACATAACGATGAGTATAAGGGACACAATACAATACATAAAAGAAAAGAATGAGGACGGGTATCTAATCAGCTTAGACTTCGAAAAGGCTTTTGATAGAGTGGAGGATGAATATTTGTTTGGGGTTTAAAA
>NC_136768.1:14836528-14851528 GCF_947034865.1 Barbatula barbatula
CTACTGATACTTGACGTTAACTTAACCCTGGTTGAAAACCTGCCGATGTCTTAGTTTATCATCAGAAAAACCTTTCGTCTTCTATGTGTTTCACCGTTCCACAAGTACAGCGCTACAACCCCTCGGAAGGGGTTCTGATTGGACGCCCTGTAAAAGAGAATGCTGTGCTGGGAGGTCCCACCGATATTTGAACTCAGATCGCTGGATTCAGAGTCCAGAGTGCTAACCATTACACCATGGAACCCTGTTTCGAGTGGTTTTAGGCCCGCTAAGCTCACAAGAAAAGGCCAACCGGTCCAGGGTGCAAAAATATCTCTGCGGTAAAGCAATGCCTGGGCTTGAAAAATCTCTCTGCCCAAATGTGCTTTACTGCGGGTGTTTGTGTATAGAGGCGTCTAGAACGCCAAAAAACGTAGAAGAATTTCAATCGTGCGCCAACAAGCTAGTTGAAAGCCTCAAACCGTTGGGCAGAAGCAACTCCAGACAGATTGGATGCCCTGTTTAAGAGAATGCTGCGCTTAGAGGTCCCACCAAGATTTGAACTGGGATCGCTGGATTCAGAGTGCAGAGTGTATTGAGTATTTTCTTTATTTCTTTCAGTATCTTTAACGCATATCCTTAACCACAATGATATATCTTCATTTATGCATGCATTTGAATATTAATCTATCACATTTTTATTATTAGACTTTTATCAGTAATGAAGCATTAAGAAGTATTCATAGGAATAATAGAATAGACTATTAGATATTAGTTATCAAACCATATTCAACCACATTTAGGTCAAGATGATTGTAGGCAAGTGACTAAGATGATTTAATGAATTAATGTTACAATCAGTATACCAGTTTAATGATTATTTACATTTAGGTCAAGATGATTGTAGGCAAGTGACTAAGATGATTTAATGAATTAATGTTACAATCAGTATACCAGTTTAATGATTATTTACATAAAAATACTTATATAGCATGTTTAAAGAATACTTTTCAACGTTTTACAGCAATATAAAGTCCAGTGATGTCTGTAAGGCCTAAGGTTCAAATAAAGTTTAGAGAATAACATGCAGAAAACACTTTTTACATAGAGCACCTGCACGTACCCCTGACACATTCTTGAAGACAAATTTAATTAAATTTAACTTATGGCCTCATTGATGCGCTAAAAAACATTACTATATCAAAACATGAGGACAGTTTTAATAAAACCCTATCGTATGCTAAAGGACAACTCGTGAGTTATTGCATAGGGTCAGAGATGCATTATGAGTTCACCAAGTCGTTTTGCCGGAAAAGAACCGGAAAAGTGTTCAAATATGGGCACATTATTATTTGTCTATGTGCCAACCAAGATTCCACAATTAAAAACGTGTCCTGTTGCCTGGGATTTATTGGTGGCAGAAACAGAGTTATTGGTCATCAAAAATAAGAGATAACGGGAACTTACCTGATTGGTGTAACAGACAAACCCCC
Organism: Barbatula barbatula; assembly: GCF_947034865.1. Classification (NCBI taxonomy): domain Eukaryota; kingdom Metazoa; phylum Chordata; class Actinopteri; order Cypriniformes; family Nemacheilidae; genus Barbatula; species Barbatula barbatula. Next base: position 14,838,001 of record NC_136768.1, read on the forward strand.
CTGCACAAGTTTTACTATAACTATAGGCTTGAAAACACTGTATTTTCAGATGCTTTGGGAAGATCTCACTTTGTTTGATTAGAACAAATAAAGTTTACTTTTTGACACCTGGACCTTCTTTGTTTGAGCAATTTTTTGAAACTACAAGATCAATTTTTCCACAACAAGTGCTAAACATAAATCTAAGCCCTAGGCTTGAAAAATCTCTCTGCCCAAATGTGCTTTATTTATCATTTCTGTGTGTGTGTGTGTGTGTGAAATCACATTAACGTTTCAGACATGGGCAATTTGTTGTGCTTTATATTTCGCTTGGGTGTATTGCCCTTTGGCTCATTTCGTACCATTGGCAGTTGTCAGTATGAAAAGCAGCGTGTGCTACTGATACTTTACGTTAACTGAACCCTGGTTGAAAACCTGCCGATGTCTTAGTTTATCATCAGAAAAACCTTCCGTCTTCTATGTGTTTCATCGTTCCACAAGTACAGCGCTACAACCCCTCGGAAGGGGTTCTGATTGGATGCCCTGTAAAAGACAATACTCTGCTGAGAGGTCCCACCGAGACTTGAACTGGGATCGCTAGATTCAGAGTCCAGAGTGCTAAACATTACACCATGGTCGGGGTGCACAAATTAGCTCTGCAGTAAAGTAACGAACAGACGAAGCCTTGCCGAAACCCGGGATCGAACCAGCGACCTTAAGATCTTCAGTCTAACACTCTCCTAACTGAGCTATTTCGGCCATTTGGTGAGATGTCATTGCAAGAGAAACAATTATGTGTTGATGCAGAATAACTGCGTGCTGAACGTGATGTTTGTGCGCTGAGAGGAAAAGAGTTAGAAAATGATTTTGAGATAAAACAATTTGAGTTGCAGCGTAACCTAGAGTTACAACAGACACTGGAGTTACGTAAATTGGAGTTGCAATCTGAACGGGAGGAAAGAGATTTTCAGTTGAGAAAATTAGTGTTAGAACTGAGTGCCCAAACAGTTGGAACTCCACTTCGTGTGCCACTATCTGTTGAACCCATGGCGACTGCACCTGTTTTTGATGTTTATAAAAACATTAGACTAGTGCCACAATTTTTTGAGAAGGAAGTAGATACATATTTCCAACATTTTGAACGTGTTGCAGAGTCTTTGAGATGGCCAAAAGAGTTTTGGACCTTATTGCTGCAATGTGTTTTAATTGGGAGGGCACAGGAAGTTTATTCAGCGCTGACTATAGAGCAAAGTCGTGATTATGACATCGTGAAGTCTGCTATTTTTCATGCATATGAGCTGGCACCTGAAGCATACCGCCAGAAATTTAGAAGTCATTTTAAGGCTGAGAAGTGCACATATCTGGAGTTTGCTAGAGAGAAAGAAAGCTTGTTTGACCGTTGGTGTACCTCAGTAAAAGTAACCACCAAGGAACAGCTTAGAGAACTGATTCTTTTAGAGGAGTTCAAAAGCTGTGTTCCAAATGCGGTTGCTATGTATCTAAATGAACATAAAGTGAGTAAAATGTCAGAAGCTGCTCTTATGGCAGAGGAGTTTGTTCTTACTCATCAGCTTTCTGTTAGTCACTTAAATGATCTGAGTAGGTCAAAGTTAAGTGTTACTGTTAAAAATAAAAAGGTGGTTGCACGCCAGAATGCTGTGTCAAATTTCGCTGATAATACCTCAGTCACACGTACGAAAGGTGAGTTGGTTTGCTTTTATTGTAAAAAGCCAGGACATAGAATTTCTGATTGTATTGCTCTCAAAAGGAAAGAGAAAGGCGTTAAACATGTTGGTTTGATTTCTACATCAAATGTGAAGCATACTCCTGCACGATTTAACCAGCAGATTGAACGGGTGGATGTTACTGAGATGGAGAGTGTCAAAAATAATGCTGATTTTGCACCATTTCTCACTGAAGGGACTGTGGCTTTGCCTGATTCGGATGAGACTGTACCTGTACGTATCCTCCGAGATACTGGGGCGGGGCAATCTTTTCTGATGGAAGGACTTTTGCCCTTGTCTGAACTTACTACTACGGGAACAAAGGTGCTGGTCCGAGGACTTGAGATGGGGTTCACCGAAGTTCCTCTTCATTGCATTCATCTTAATTCCAAACTTGTGTCAGGTGATGTGGTAGTTGGAGTTCGTGCTATGCTTCCTGTCCCTGGTGTAACTTTCATACTGGGCAATGATTTAGCTGGGGGGAATGTCTGGGAAAAGTCAGACGGCAGTGTTCCACCTATAGTGGTCTCTGCTGTTGAGAAATTAGCAGGATCTTCTGATTGTCTTGATTTATACCCTGCATGTGCAATCACTCGGGCGATGGCTGAGAAAAGGGTGTCAGATGAAACTGAAAATATTCTTTGTAATACTTTTATTGTTTCTGAAAATCTTTCTCAGCCAGAACTTAGTATTGCGTGTACGGATGTGCAGGATAAGATACCTGTTCATGAGTCACATGTTGTTGTTGATCATAAGACAGATGGGTCTGATTTTATGTCAGAAAGTCCATTTATCTGTGATGACCATGTTAACGCTTGTTCTTTATCTCCGCTTTTTAGTGTGACTCGAGATGATCTTGTCAAAGCGCAGCAGGCGGATGACACTCTTCAAAAATTGTTCTCTTTAGTTTAGGAAGTAGGAGACAAGACTTCATCTCCTTTCTATTTTCTCCAGGATGGATTGCTTTATAGACAACAACCTATGAGCTCTGATATTATACTCGATCCTAGGATCCAAATCGTGGTTAAATTTCGTCAAGACCTGTTACATCTTTCACATCAGGGCATGGCTGGTCACTTGGGCGTACGAAAGACCTATGATAGACTACTAAGAAAATTTTATTGGCCTAGATGTTAGCGAGATGTGATTAACTCCATACGGTCCTGCCATACTTGTCAAAAGACGGGAAAACCAAATCAAAAAGTTCCAGTTGCTCCTTTACAGCCTATTGCTGCAGTTACTACTCCTTTTTTCACACTTGACGATTGATTGCGTTGGTCCTTTACCACGATCTAAGGCTGGACATGCTTATCTACTCACTGTAATGTGTCAGACTACACGTTACCCTGCAGCTTATCCTCTGAGATCAATCACTAGCAAAGCTATTTTAAAGGCTTTAACAAGTTTCATGTCTATTTTTGGTATTCCAAAAACCATTCAGTCTGACCAGGGTTCGAATTTTATGTCCCGAAACTTCTCTAAGGTCATGCGACAACTTGAAGTTAAACATAACATATCAAGTGCTTATCACCCTCAAAGTCAAGGAGGTCTTGAAAGATTCCATCAGACCCTAAAGTCACTTTTGAGGTCTTATTGTGTCGAGCTTGACTGTGAATGGGAGGAAGGACTTCCTTGGATGTTGTTGGCTATTCGTGAGGTTGTACAAGAGAGCATAGGTTTTAGCCCTAATGAGTTAGTGTTTGGACACACTGTTAGAGGCCCTATTGCTGTCTTGGCAGATGAGTGGACTAATTCTGACCCTCCTGAGAATGTTTTAGACTATGTAAGTAGTTTCCGTTATCGCCTCTATGAAACTAGAGCAATCGCTTTACGAAAGTTAGCTAAGTCTCAAGGGAAGATGCAGAAATTGTTTGATCGCAAAGTTAAGTCCAGACATTTTCAAGCAGGTGACAAAGTACTTGCGTTGTTACCTGTTTTGACTAGTCCTTTCCAGGCTCGGTTTGCTGGACCGTATACGATTGCAAAGAGTCTTCCGAATAACAACTATTTGTTAAATACACCCGATCGGCGAAAGAAAATCCAGGTTTGTCATATTAACTTACTGAAATTATATGTTACTCCTGTACCTTCTTTGTCTATTGATGTTGTAAAAACTGCTGAAACTATAGATTTAAGTGTTTCAGAAGCATCTGTAGAGGTGGATGATCATCTAGAGGAAATAAAAGGTCCTTCTCGAGGAGAAGTGGAAGGGCGACTAAATAACTCTGAAATGCTTGTCAATTTGGCTCACCATTTGTCACACCTGTGCGAGTCAGAGAAGACAGACATAATTGAGTTGGTAAGCTCGTTTCCCTCTCTCTTTTCTGATGTTCCCACCCGAACTTCTGTCATTGAGCATGACATCGATGTCGGTACAGCTCAGCCAGTGAAACAACATGCTTACCGTGTCAATCCTATAAAAAGGAAGTTACTTCAGAAAGAGGTGGATTATTTACTTGATCATAAGTTAGCGGAACCCAGTTTTAGTTCTTGGAGTTCTCCATGTATTTTAGTGAGTAAACCTGATCGTTCGTATCGGTTTTGCACTGACTACAGGAAGCTTAACTCACTGACAAAACCTGATTGTTACCCTCTACCAAGAATAGATGACTGTGTTGACCGGGTTGGCTCTGCAAAATTTGTTAGCAAATTTGACCTCCTGAAAGGTTATTGGCAAGTGCCGTTGACATCCCGTGCTAAAGAATTATCTGCTTTCGTGACACCTGACAGGTTTCTGCAGTACACTGTTATGCCTTTTGGGGTCCGAAATGCTCCTGCTACATTTCAGCGGTTGGTAAATCATGTGTTGTCTGGGATGAGCGGTTGTGAGGCTTACTTGGACGATGTTGTTCTGTATAGTTCGTCTTGGTCAGTCCATGTCAGTGTTCCTTTGAGAATGCAAAATCTTTATTAGCAAATGCTCCTGTGTTGGTTACCCCTAATTTTGAGAAGCGATTTCAACTTGCAGTGGATGCTAGTGCCTATGGGGCTGGCGCTGTTCTTTTACAAGAAGATTGTAAAGGAATCGAACATCCAGTCAGTTATTTCTCAAAGAAATTCAATCGTCACCAGCAAGTGTATTCTACGGTGGAAAAAGAGGCATTAGCCCTTATTCTAGCCGTTCAGCATTTTGAGGTCTATTTGAGCGCGGTCTGTGGTCCTATTACTGTATACACTGACCATAATCCATTGACGTTCTTAGATCGAATGCGCGGCAAGAATCAAAGAATTATGAGATGGAGCCTTATTGTACAACCTTTCCACTTACAGATTAAACATATACGTGGCAAGGATAACATAATTGCGGATGCTCTCTCACGGATGTAAGATGTACCAGAGAGTCCGGCATTGTTTTTTTTCTCTTTCCCTTTCACCTTCTCTTTTTTTCCATTCTCCTTTTTTTTCTCTCTGATGTCCTAGGGCCCAGGATTCCGGGAGTGAAATGGCGTTGGATTTATGGAGATCAGTACTAAAGTTATTGTACATTCACATTTAAAAGGTTGTTTTGCCTTTGTATTTTTTTTCTTTCGGTTCTTTAGGAGAACCTCCCTCTGGAGTGGGAGGTGTGACGACCCAGAGTCTCCTCTTCCTGATTCAATTGGTGCTGATTGTGGGAGTCCCTGATTGGTTTCCTTATGCTAATTCACAAATTGGTTAGAGTATATGAGAGTGAGGTGAGTTATTGAAAGGAGGCACTCTCTGGAGAAGTACTCTTCTGGGGCCTCATGTACAAAGACTTGCGTTGAATTCATACTAAAACATTGCGTACGGACAAAGCTGTAAATGTGCGTACGCACAAAAAAAAACAGATGTATGAATCTCTGCGTACGAAGGATCCCACGCATATTCTCTTTGTACATCCCAATTAACGTAGAATTGAGCGCACATGCATGAGCACAACTCCCCACCCAGTCTCCTCCCCTAATTAAATCAATTTAAATATGGTAATGAGTTCACTTTGGCAAACGATAGCAGTAAGAAAATGGCTAAAGCAAGCGGCAAGAAACGAAACTTTACGGAAAGTGAACTGGAGGTGCTACTATCGGAGGTAGAAACCAGAAAAAATATTTTATTTGGCACTTTGTCCTCCGGAATTAACAACAAAAGGAAAAAATATGAGTGGGAGAGTTTGGCTGGAGCCGTCAATGCGGTGGGATCTGAAAGTCGCACTGTAAATGACCTTAAAAAGAAATGGTCTGATATTAAGGTGGACGTAAAACGGAGAACTGCTGCGCACCGACAAAGTGTGGGCAGAACAGGCAGTGGTAAAGGGGTCGATGAACTAACACCCTTTGAGCAGAGAGTTGCCTCAATTATAGGTGACACTTTACTCTCTGGAGTGGTATCTGCTGCTGTGGGAGACTCAGATTCACTACAGGACTGCCACGAAGGTAACAATTTCTCATTTGTTTTTACTTTGGTATATATAGCCTTTTTCATTATCAAATGCATGCAATGTAGTTGACCAAAACTACACCAGAGATTTTACATATCCATTGCATTTATGGCAAATGCGTGTGCCCCTTAAAAATGGAACGGACTCAAATCAAAGTTAACATATGCCTGTGTTTATTTAGACTCATATGGTGCAATAGCCGGAACATCCACTGGCACGCACTCGGAATCCTCCCCTCCTGAGCAGCCAGCGCCCACTGTGCCCAGTGTTTCCAGTGCTCCCACCAGTGCTGACGCCCGTCCGTCTGGCCGCGTCTTGACGCATGCTGTTTTGGAGTCACAACAGCAAATCGTCATGGCCATCGGAGAAATCAACAGTCACCTTAAAAATATCACTGACGCACTCACAGACATAAGCCACTCATTAAAGGAATTGGTCAAAAAATGAACTTTGTCTCCGATTACCATTTATATTGTTGCAATCACATGTTGACGGGCCTGAATAGCTTGTTGGTTGGGCTGCACATACATTGGTCCTGGGTCAGGGTCATCTGGCGGTGCTGCCACCTCACCAAGTGGTATGCCATGCCTGTGCGCGACATTGTGCAGCACACCACAGGCCAGCACAATGCGGCACACCTTGTCAGGGCGGTATAACAGCATCCCCCCACTCCTGTCAAGGCAGCGCCACCGACATTTCAGCTGCCCAATCGCCCGCTCTACAACTGACCGAGTGCGAGAATGGGCGTTATTGTATCTGCGCTCTTGGTCAGTTTGTGGGTTGGTGAGGGGGGTTAAAAGCCACGTCTTTAGTGGATAACCGCGGTCTCCTGAAAGGTTATTCAATAATTAAATGCCAAAAAAATATATAATATACAATAAGATAAAGCATAACTTTAAATGCATCACTTACCAAGAATCCACCCATCACGCAACCTGCCAGTTTGGAGCCTCATCCCAACCATGCTGTTTGTAAGGATGTATGAATCATGGACCCAGGCCACCTTGCCACAATATTTGTTAGGCGCATTTGTGCATCACATATTATCTGCACATTTATTGAATGGAAATGTTTCCGATTCACATATGCAAATTCTTCTTCAGATGGCGCCTTTATAGCAATGTGTGTGCAGTCGATCGCTCCGATTACATTAGGGAAACCGGCTATCGCTGCAAATTGCGTTTTAATGTTTGGCTGGTCAACTGCATCATATGGGAACCTTATATACCTGGTAGACATGCGGATGATCCCGTCCCATACCGCTGGCATTGCGCGGCTCAAAGACGACTGGCTTATTCCTGAGCGGTCTGCCAGTTCCCTTTGGAAAGAACCAGTTGCCAGAAAACCAAGTGTTGTCAGCACCTGCAAGGGAACGGGTATTGCGTGGCTCCTTGCTGTCTCTCTCTCTATATTCGGACCCAACTCAGCACAGAGCTCCAAGAGGATAGCCCTTGGAAATCTGAAACGGCTGATAAGCCAGTCATCATCTTGAGCAAGAAAATCATTGTGGTCCCTAAAAACTCGTTCTCTTCGGATTCTGCCATTAGCAATGTCCTCTAATAAAGCCAAAGCTGCCATTGCCATAGACTAAGGGTTGTGTCAATTTGCATACCGGTATGCTTTTATATGTTCTTATTTAATTGCATAATTGATATAATTAATATAATCCCATAAGGCTTGTGTGACAATATATGTCAATTATTTATAAATTGCTAATTAATAGCAATGCTTCCCACAGGTGGTGGTGCGATAGACTTGTAGAACAAATTATTGTGTAATGTTTACAACTTCACTTCATTGCCTGTAAGAGTCGCCAACGGACAAAAACAATGAGAAATGTACGTACGCCAGACATGAAGTTGGCTTGGAGGAACGCACATTCTCGCGTTAATTTCACCGTTAGTACATCCGACCGTGAGCGTGAAAGCTGACGTACGCAAAGTTGTTGTGCGAACGCAAGGTTGATACATGAGGCCCCTGGTGTGTCTCTTACCTATGTTTTTCTTACACATGTAGCGTCAATTTTGTTATAGTTGCTTGTTGTGTTTCTTTGTTTTCCCATGTCCCTAGACTTCTGTTTGTTACGATTTTTTTGTTGTTGTTATTATTATTATTTGTGGCAAATGTTAAATCAATAAATTATATTGATTGAACACTCTGGTTGATCTCTCTTTCATGTTACGATTTGAAATGAGCTGGTCGTAACACTAAACATAAGTTGAAAGGCTAAAACCGTTGGGCAGAAGCAATTCCAGACATGGGCCCCTCGGAAGGGGTTCTGATTGGAAGCCCCATAAAGGAGAATGCTGTGCTGAGAGGTCACACCGAGATTTGAACTCGTATCGCTTGATTCAGAGTCCAGAGTGCTAATCATTACACCATGGAACCCTGTGTCGAGTGGTTTTAGGCCCGCTAGGCGCACAAGAAAAGGCCACCTGGTCCAGGGTGCACAAATATCTCTGCGGTAAAGCAATGCACAGGCAAAGACTTGCCGAAACTAAACCAGGGACCTTTAGATCTTCAGTCTAACGCTCTCCCAACTGAGCTATTTCGGCCACATCATCTGTCTTGTGCAAGCCTTTTGGCGAACGACCCCAGCATCATTTTACCAATGAGAGATGGACGGCATGCCAGGGAAAAGTCAGTGGCCAGTACGGGGATCGAACCCGCGACCTTGGCGTTATTAGCACCACGCTCTAACCAACTGAGCTAACCGGCCTATGGGCTCCTGCAATCACATTTCGCGTCGCTGATTTTACTCCTTTGAGTGTCGTACTGTTAAGTGGCAACAGTTCCGGTTAGTTCGTTCAAATGGAAGAGCGCTTGTTTTGCATGCGAGAGGTACCACCATCGACGTCCGCATTATTCGAGGCTTTATTCTCTCACCGCTTTATATAGGCTCACCGCTAAGAAAAATTGTCTTCCCACAAGCTTTCTTGCAGTGTTGACGTTAACTTAACCCCGGTTGAAAACCTGCCGATGTCTTAGTTTATCATCAGAAAAACCTTCCGTCTTCTATGTGTTTCATCGTTCCACAAGTACAGCGCTACAACCCCTCGGAAGGGGTTCTGATTGGACGCCCTGTAAAAGAGAATGCTCCGCTGAGAGGTCCCACCGAGACTTGAATCCGGACCGCTGGATTCAGAGTCCAGAGTGCTAACCATTACACCATGGAACCCTGTTTCGAGTGGTTTTAGGCCCGCTAAGCTCACAAGAAAAGGCCAACCGGTCCAGGGTGCAAAAATATCTCTGCGGTAAAGCAATGCCTGGGCTTGAAAAATCTCTCTGCCCAAATGTGCTTTCGTTCAAATGGAAGAGCGCTTGTTTTGCATGCGAGAGGTAGTGCCATCGACGTCCGCATTATTCTAGGCTTTATTCTCTCACCGCTTTATATAGGCTCACCGCTAAGAAAAAATGTCCTCCCACAAGCTTTCTTGCAGTGTTATTTGCATTTTCATTTAGACAGTGTGAACGTGTGCTGTGGTGCGTTTCCTTGCGCTTTCACCGTACTTTCATGAAGAGCGTTATACAAAAGAGCCATAGCCGATACGAGGTTACCGTGTGAACAACTCGTAATTAACTATGTTTGGGGTAAGACCACATCATTTACTTTCGACCTATGCGCTGTCATAAATTGTGGGGGAAAAAATAGCTCATAGAGGGGGTACGAGGTATATGTATGTATGGACGGGAATATGGACAGTGTTTGTAAGGCGTACCAGTCTAGGCAAACCCATAGGGGAGAATGGTGTCCGTCATGGAATAAGGTAATATCATATACCGATGGTTGGACCCCGGAAAGAACCTAGCCTTTGGACCCGTACCTCGGCAAAATTTGATTTCAAAATGCAAAGAGAGTACAGAGCAAGTCAAAATCCACTCACCCTTTCAATATCCACCAGAACGGGATCAGCCAATTATACAGGGGAGTTTTTCCTTATAATGGGGGTGCACATGCAAGGAACAGATAGAAAAGCAGTAGTAAAATTTGTTGTGGACAGTTCACCTGAGGAGGAAAGAAATGAGACAATAGCTGAGCCATTATCGGTAGGACAAAAGAATGGAGTGGTAGAAATAGATTACACCATGTTAAAACCGGAAGATTTGATAGAAAGAGCGACAGGATATGGGGAAAATAATTTGTGGCTGGAATGGATAATTACCACAGCCAGAGAACAGAGGTTAGATGATTGTGTAGGATGTGCTAATGCAAGACCCCATTTATATATTGAACCAGCCCCGTTGTACCAAAACGATACGTGGGGTTATGAGTGTATGCTGACACGGATGGCCAGTCCAAAAAATTGTACCACATTGGCAACAATATTCCCACCAATAACCAACCTTTCACGGGCAGGTCCATTTACACCAAAGAAAGCAAATTATACCTGTTATGATATTAAACGTCAATCACCAACCAGCAACCTGGGGGAGATAAATAAGGAGTGGTGTGATCAGATCATAGTAGATAATGGGACTAGAATAGGTACGTGGGCTAGGGCAGATTTGTATTATTAGTGTGGAGATCGAAGATTGTTTACTAGGATACCTGAGAAGGCAAAGGGAGTGTGTGCTTTGGTAAGACTGGGAGCTCCAATAACCCTGATAGGTGACAGAGCAGTCAGAACGGAATCCGTGAATTCAGCAACATTGACTAGAAGACGTAGGAGACACATCATTACAAAGAGAGCAATAGGTTCAAGTGTAGATTTATCATTAAATAGTCCTACGTATATCGATGCTATAGGGATTCCCAGAGGTGTACCAGATGAATATAAGCTAGCGAACCAAGTGGCAGCAGGTTTTGAGAATACACCAATAATAGCTGCTCTTTTTTCAGTCACCCCAAACAAGAATGTAGATAGGATTAATTATGTGCATTATAATGTCATGAGATTAGCAAATGTGACAAGGGATGCAGTAGATGGTTTAGCGGAGCAACTAGCACCAACTTCACTGATGGCTATCCAGAACCGTATGGCTCTGGACATGCTGTTGGCAGAGAAGGGAGGAGTATGTGTAATGTTTGGTGATCTTTGTTGTACGAACATTCCCAATAATACTGCCCCTGATGGATCAGTGACGAGGGCATTGGAAGGATTGAAAACTTTGTCTATCGAAATGAAGGAACATTCAGGAGTAAATAATCCTATTGGAGATTGGCTAGACAAAACATTGGGAAGATGGAAAGCAATAGTAATGTCTATTGTGATGTCCATAGGGGTATTTGTAGCAATTTTGATTACGTGTGGCTGTTGTTGCATTCCTTGCCTTAGATCACTGTGTAATCGCTTAATAATTTCAGCTATTGAGAGACCGGAAAGCCCCAAACCATTTAATATGCCATTGTTATCTAGCTATAATAACGACACGGAGGACCAAGAATTTTGACCTCTTTCGAGGTCAAGAGAGGGATTATTGGGGTTACGATGTTCTATGTATTATAAATTTATGTTTACTGTTGTTTTACTGTCAAATATAATGATATGAGTATGTCCATGCTGTGCTGGGTTTTTGTCTTGAAAACTAGTTGGCAGGAGTGTGAAACGAGAGCTTTGAGGAATGCGGAAGCTGAGTTTCAAATAACGTGTGTGTGTGTGCGTAAATCGCATTTTTCGGCAGGACGGCTATTTTCAAAATGTTTCGCAGGGAACCAACGGTTGGGGGGAATGGAGTCAGATTAACATGCCCCGAGGTGATTGGTTCCAGAGGATTGAACGCCCGCCCAAGGAAGGGGAAGAGCCTGAAGAGAGAATCGACGTCACATATATTATAAATATCTGTAACCCGGAAGTGTGTTTTTCAGTTGTTCGCTCATATATATGTTGAGAGGCAACCCCAGCTGGAAAGAAGCTTTTACATCTGACAATAAATTCTACTTATTGGGAAAAACTGTCTCTTTGACTTTTCTTCAAATTTTTGAACATGCAGGACTGAAGCGAAAAAGTCCGTCAGGGTCAAATAGATGTAGCACAAAGGAAAAAATAGTCTAAGGGTTAAAATTGTCAAAAAGTATCTGGATAAAGAGAATATAACAACATGGACGAAAACGATGCAATATTTTTTAAACAAATGCGGTAATTTTATTTTGGGAGAAGACATTTTATGGATGAGAACTAAAGCTTGGATGACAGAAAAGATGCCAGATTTTTACAAGGAAATGATGAGTGCATGGGGGAATTTTTAACCTGTTTACAACACATGCTGAGTGGTAGAGAGGATATTTTAAATCAACCATTGTTCTTAAACAAGAACATTTTAAACCAAGGGAAAGAGGTGTTTTTTAAGAAGTGGTGGGAGGTGGGAATTACAAAAGTGAGAGATGTTTTATATGAGTTTAAGGAGGGATTTTTACCTGTGCAGTACATTGTGGACACTATGGAGGAAGCAAAAGAAGAATATAGTAGACAAGAAATTGAGAATAAGTTTAAGATAATAAAAAGTGCAATACCAGAGGATTGGATAAGAAACATTAATGACATGAAACAGGGGAAACAAGAGGAAGAATTGTATGTCAGGTTGGGAGGAAAATTAAGAGTGTTTAAAGAATGTACTGTTAAAATGTTGTACGGTTTTTTTAGAGATTGTGTTTTTAAGAAACCTGTTGTGAATAAATACTGGTTGCAGAAATACAAAGATTTGGAAGAAGACCACATATGGACCAATATGAAGGGAAAGATAATAGAGACAAAACTGGGGACTTTAGAATACTTAATCAGGCACAAGGCGGTTTTTACTGATGTTTTATTGACCAAAATCATATTTACATTTTACATTTACATTTATTCATTTGGCAGACGCTTTTATCCAAAGCGACTTACAAGTAGTTTTTTTTTTCACAGTGACACATTACTGCAGAGCAATCAGGGGTAAGGTCTCTTGCTCAAGAGCACTTCAGTCATGACCTGCTGGCACTGAGATTAGAACTGGCAACATTCTGATCACAAGCCCAACTCTAAAAGGAAAGTTGAGAAGTACCTGAAGTACTTACACTTTTATTTTAAGGAACAAAACAGGTTGGAAGAGTTTTCTTATGTTTTTACTAATGATGTGTGCAAAATATTTGAGGATGTTTAATGTAGAGAGAAATCCAGGCAGTTTTTTTGACATTTTACATTTTGATTAAGACTGTATATATTTAAAATGTAACTCAAATATTGCTTGAATGTGTAAAGATCAAAAGTGTTACTGTATAACTTTTTGTTAATGTGTTTTAAATAAAAAAATAAATAAAAATAAATTAAAAAAAGCACGTCCGCTCTCGTCTGATCTCGGAAGCCAAGCAGGGTCGGGACTGGTTAGTACTTGGATTGGAGACCGCCTGGGTACCAGGTGCTGTAAGCTTTAACCGAAAGTGGCCTTATGGCTGCTTTCTTTATGCGTAGAGATTGGTGGCACAGCTTTTGCTAACGGCCACACCACCCTGAGC
>NC_136768.1:14861528-14869028 GCF_947034865.1 Barbatula barbatula
CCGCCTCCATTGTCGAAGCGGCCACTCGGAGCTGTGGCCGTAAGGTCTCCGGTGCCTGTCGAGGCGGGAATCCCCGAACCCGGTGGTGGACACCGGAAGTAAGGGAAACCGTCAAGCTGAAGAAGGAGTCTTATCGGGCCTGGTTGGCTTGTGGGACTCCTGAGGCAGCTGACAGGTACCGGCAGGCCAAGCGGACTGCTGCCCGGGTGGTTGTGGAGGCAAAAACTCGGGCCTGGGAGGAGTTTGGTGAGGCCATGGAGAAGGACTATCGACTGGCCTCGAAGAGATTCTGGCAAACCGTCCGGCGCCTCAGGAGAGGGAAACAGTGCCCTACCAACGCTGTTTACAGTGGAGGTGGGAGGCTGTTGACCTCAACTGGGGATGTCGTCGGTCGGTGGAAGGAGTACTTCGAGGATCTCCTCAATCCCACCGTCACGTCCTCCATTGAGGAAGCAGAGGCTGAGGGCTCAGAGGTGGACTCGTCCATCACCCAAGCCGAAGTCACTGAGGTAGTCAAGAAACTCCTCAGTGGCAGGGCACCGGGGGTGGATGAGATTCGCCCTGAATACCTCAAGTCTCTGGATGTTGTGGGGCTGTCTTGGCTGACACGCCTCTGCAGCATCGCGTGGCGGTCGGGGACAGTGCCTCTGGGATGGCAGACCGGGGTGGTGGTCCCTCTTTTTAAGAAGGGGGACCGGAGGGTGTGTTCCAACTACAGGGGGATCACACTTCTCAGCCTTCCCGGGAAAGTCTATGCCAGGGTACTGGAGAGGAGAATACGGCCGATAGTAGAACCTCGGATTCAGGAGGAACAGTGTGGTTTTCGTCCAGGCCGTGGAACACTGGACCAGCTCTACACCCTCTACAGGGTGCTGGAGGGTGCATGGGAGTTTGCTCAACCAATCCACATGTGTTTTGTGGATTTGGAGAAAGCATTCGACTGTGTCCCTCGCGGCATCCTGTGGAGGGTGCTTCGGGAGTATGGGGTCTGTGGTCCTTTACTAAGGGCTGTCAGGTCCCTGTACGACCGAAGCAGGAGCTTGGTTCGCATTGCCGGCAGTAAGTCGGACCTGTTCCCAGTGCATGTCGGACTCCGGCAGGGCTGCCCTTTGTCACCGGTTCTGTTCGTAATTTTTATGGACAGAATTTCTAGGCGCAGCCAGGGGCCGGAGGGTGTCAGGTTTGGGGACCACACGATCTCGTCTCTGCTATTTGCGGATGATGTCGTCGTGTTGGCCCCTTCAAACCAGGACCTTCAGCATGCACTGGGACGGTTTACAGCAGAGTGTGAAGCGGCTGGAATGAAAATCAGTACCTCCAAATCCGAGGCCATGGTCCTCAGTCGGAAAAGGGTGGCTTGCCCACTTCAGGTTGGTGGAGAGTTCCTTCCTCAAGTGGAGGAGTTTAAGTATCTCGGGGTCTTGTTCACGAGTGAGGGGAGGAGGGAACGGGAGATTGACAGACGGATCGGTGCAGCTTCTGCAGTAATGCGGTCGATGTACCGGTCCGTCGTGGTGAAGAAAGAGCTGAGCCGCAAGGCGAAGCTCTCAATTTACCGGTCAATCTACGTTCCTACTCTCACCTATGGTCATGAGCTTTGGGTCATGACCGAAAGGACAAGATCCCGGATACAGGCGGCTGAAATGAGCTTCCTCCGCAGGGTGGCTGGGCGATCCCTTAGAGATAGGGTGAGAAGCTCGGTCACCCGCGAGGAGCTCGGAGTAGAGCCGCTGCTCCTCCACATCGAGAGGGGTCAGCTGAGGTGGCTTGGGCATCTGTTACGGATGCCTACTGGACGCCTTCCTCGGAAGGTGTTCCGGGCCCGTCCGACCGGGAGGAGACCCCGGGGAAGACCTAGGACACGCTGGTGGGACTATGTCTCCCGGCTGGCCTGGGAACGCCTCGGTGTCCCCCCGGAAGAGCTGGAGGAAGTGTCTAGGGTGAGGGATGTCTGGGCATCTCTGCTTAGACTGCTGCCCCCGCGACCCGGTCCCGGATAAGCGGAAGAAAATGGATGGATGGATGGAGCTTTCGCTTTAGGCCACACCACCCTGAGCAGCGCTAGAGAGCTACCAGGAAGTGTTTTGGCGGCAGTTGGGAGAGGAAGGCTCTCCTCAGTTTTTCTTTTATTTCAGTTTTTGGGTTTTTTTTCTGCATACGGTTAGTTTATTTTTGGTTTTCATTTTTGTTAGTAAACAACCACCTAACAGCAGCATTCTGCTGACTGGAAGGTGGTTAAGCCTTTTTTCTTTCTTTTTTTTTCCGCTTTTTTTTGCGTGGCCGCATGGCTACAATGCACAGACGTATGGAGTACAACGTGGGACAGACAGGAGATGCGCAGAGGGTTAACGACTTTGGACTGGCAGGAGAAACAAGCACGGCAAACAATACTGGACTGACAGGAGAAACAAGCATGGCAAACAACAATGGAATGGCAGGAGGAACAAGCGCGGCAAGCAATACTGGACTGGCAGGAGATACAAGCACGGCAAACAACAATGGAATGGCAGGAGGAACAAGCGCGGCAAACAACACTGGACTGGTAGGAGAAACAAGCACGGTAAACAACAATGGACTGGCAGGAGAAACAAGCACGGCAAGCAACAATGGACGGACAGAAAAAACACGTACAGATTACGATACTGAACGGGATAAAAGACTTCGAGCTGGAAATGAAAGAAACCACGAAGAAAGAAGCAAGTTTCATGAAAGGATATACTTAAAAGAAGCTACGGTGACCATTAATGTGGAAAATGTAAGTGAAGTGAGAGCGGAGGACATCATTAAAGCGGTAATAGAACGATGTGGACATGGAAAAATTCTAGCACTAAGACCAAGACAAGGAAAAGAGTACGAACTTACAATGGAATATGAGGCCGACTGTGAAAAACTAATGGATGGACTGAGAGTGAAAGGAGTTGAGTGTGAGGTGAAAAGTTTGCACAACCGGGACTATATTGTTTCCTTTATGCATCTGCCCGCTTACCTGGAGGATTGTAAAATTTTCGATAAATTATTGGGATGGGGTGTTGAGCCTTTGACAAAAATTAAAAGGAGATGCTACGCGGGCACTGACATAGAGGATGGAACAAGGTTCCTAAAAGTAAGACTCCCCAAAGAGGTGGCCTCATTGCCGTATAGCACAAGGCTGGAGACGGTCGAGGGGCCACAGCACTTCCGGGTGATCCACAGTCATCAGGTGAAGACCTGTAGACTGTGTATGAGCCCAGATCATCTGCTGAAAAACTGCCCAAACTTTAAGTGTTTTAAATGCAAGGAGAGGGGACACTTTGCAAAGGACTGTAATGGTGTCAGATGCCCGGAGTGCCAAGAATATTTAAATAGATGTGAATGCTGGATGGATGAAGGGGAAGGAGGTGGAGGTGAACAGGTGGACGGACAGGTGCATAAAGGTAACAATGAGGAGGAAGGACAAACAGATGGAGGACCGGAGGAACAAGGACTGCAACAACTGGATACAGAAGAAGCGATTAGCAACAAAGAAAAAGGGGACAAGGGTAAAAGGAATGAAGAAGTAATGGAACAAGAAAACAAAACAATGGAAGTGGAGATATCGGAGGCGGCGGAGGATGGACAAAGAAAGATGGATCAAAACAAAGAAGGAGATAGTGAAGAAGAAACAAAGACGGACAGTAGAGACAAAGGGGGTAGGGGGCATATAAGAAGGAGAACAGTGAAGTTAAAGCCAAATCTGGAATGTGGGAGGAAAAAGACAAAAGGTAACAATTTTGATGTGTTAAGGGGCCTGGAGCAAGAAAATGATGAATAATGTATTTTAAATATGTATTTTTATTTTTTATTTTTTTTAATGGTCTTAAATTGTGTCACTTTTAATGCAAGAGGACTGAGGGACATGGGTAAATTTAACAAAGTAAGGGACAAATGCAAAAGACAGGACATTATTGCTCTACAAGAAACCAACTGGAATGAAGATGTGATGTGTGACGTTAAAAAAAGATGGGATGGAGGAATCTTATATAACAATGGAGACGGAAGATTTGGGAGAGGTGTGGCTTTTTTAATGAACGATGAGGTTTTTAAAGCAAGCAAAATCATTTACAAGGATAAGATAGGGAAATGTTTAGTGGTGGACACAAAATATGAAGGAAGGGAATTGATTTTAGTTAATGTACATGCACCAGTGGAGGAAAAGGAAAAGAAAGAGTTTTTTACTGTTTTAAGGAATATTCTAAAAAAGTACAAAGAAATTATAATGATGGGGGACTTTAACACGGTCTTTAGTAAACAAGATATGGCTGAAGGAATGGTTTTTAAAAGCGATACGGGGAGAAAAGAATTAAGGACCTTAATGGAAGAAAATAATATAATAGATGTCTGGAGAGAAAGAAATGAAAGGAAAAAAGAATACTCAAGGAGGCAGCTAGTCGGGAACTTTATGTGTAAAACAAGAATAGATTTTGTTTTATGCACAAGGAATATTGAAGGTTTTATAGAAAAAATAAAATATGAAGAAACAAGCTTAAGCGACCATGAGCCAATTTTTATGCAAATAGACTGGAATACAGCGAAAAGAGGGCCGGGAGTATGGGTTTTAAATACAGAGATTTTAAAGAATGAAGGCTATATTTTAAGTGTTAAAGGAATTATTGAAACGGAAAAGGAGAACGGAATGTACATCGAAGACAAAAGAATATGGTGGGAAAATACTAAATATTTAGTTAAAAAGTTTACAATAAAATACTGCAAGTTAATACAGAAAAGTAAGAGAAATAAGGAGAGCGAAACAAGAGAAAAATTGACAAAAGAATTAAATGAGAATGGGAAAGATATACAAAAAATAATGGA
Source organism: Barbatula barbatula (assembly GCF_947034865.1). Classification (NCBI taxonomy): domain Eukaryota; kingdom Metazoa; phylum Chordata; class Actinopteri; order Cypriniformes; family Nemacheilidae; genus Barbatula; species Barbatula barbatula. The sequence goes on from NC_136768.1 coordinate 14,866,356, forward strand.
ATTAGAGGGGAAATTAAGAGAAATGGAAGAGAAAAAATATGAGGGAGCAAGATTAAGAAGTAAAGCTAAATACACGGTGGAGGGTGAAAAATGTACAACATTTTTCTTTGATCTAGAAAAAAGAAGAGGGAAAGCAGAAATGATAAAAGAAATAAGAGGGAATAATGGTGTAGTTGTGGAAACAAACGAGGAAATACTAAGAGAAATAAAAGCATATTATGAGAATTTGTTCAGGACAGAGGGAGTGAAAGAAGAAGAGAGACTGGAGTTACTGAAACAAATAAAAACAACAGTTGGAGAACTAGATAAAAAAGAGTGTGATGAGGGGATAAGAGAAGAAGAGATAAAAAGAGCTATAAGTGAATTAAACAAAAAGAAAAGTCCGGGTATAGATGGTTTGGGGAGTGAATTTTATATAGTTTTAAAGGAGTTTATAACTAGCATTTTAAAAGAAGTATATGTAGATATCTTTAAGAAAGGAGAACTGAATCAAAGAATGGGAATGGGTTTAATGAAGTTGATCTACAAGCGGAAAGGAGAGAAGATAGAGTTAAAGAACTACAGGCCAATTACGATGCTTAATACTGATTTAAAGATTCTATCTAAAATCTTAGCCAACAGATTGAAGGAAGTAATGCCGAGTATAATTAAAACAAACCAAGTGTACGGAGTGAAAGGAAGAGATATAGCAGATACAACAATAAGTATAAAAGAAATAATAAGATACATACACGAAAAGAATAAAAAAGGGTATATAATTAGTTTAGATTTTGAGAAAGCATTTGACAGGGTAGAACATAGCTTTTTATTTGATGTTTTAAAGAGTTTTGGTTTCGGAGAGAATTTTGTCAAATGGATTAGGATTTTATACAAAGGTGCGGTAACAAAAATTAAATGTAACGGGTTTGTAACAGAGTGTTTTAAAGTCACGAGATCGATAAGGCAAGGATGTCCACTTTCAGCTCTTTTATATTCTTTAGTTTCTGAACCACTAGGTCTGGCTATAAAACAAGAAGAGGGAATAAAAGGAATCAATGTCGAGGGAGAAGAGAACAAAATATTTCAATATGCGGATGACACTACAGTGATAGTAAAGGATTTAGAGAGTGTTAAAAAAGCAATGAGAATAGTACAGGTGTTTTGTAAGGGATCAGGAGCAAAAATAAATGGAGAAAAAACTGTGTATATGAGATGCGGAAAGGCGAAAGATTTAACAAATAGTTTTGCTTTTAAAGAAACAAAAGAAATAAAGATTTTAGGTGTTTTAATGGGAATGGACGAAAAGAAGGTAGGAGGAACAATGTGGGAAGAATTATTAGGGGGTATCGAAAGGAGGATGAATTTTTAGAAACTGAGAACTTTAACTTTGAAAGGCAAGGTATTAATTCTGAATGTTTTAATGGTTTCAAAACTATGGTATGTTTTATATGTATCATCTATGCCGTTGTGGGCAGAAAAAAGGCTGAAAAAATGCTTTTTAGATTTTTTATGGGAAGGGAAGCCAGCAAGGATTGCATACAACACCCTAATTGGAGCAGTGGAGAAGGGAGGATTGGGCTTAATGGATTTTGAACAAAGAAAGAATAGTTTAAGAGTGAAAATAATACAAAAGTACTTAGACGAAGAAAACAAAACGGCATGGAAAAAGACAATGGAATATTTTTTATGTAAATGTGGGAACTTTAATCTAGGGGATAATATACTGTGGATGAGAGCAAAGAAATGGATGACAGATGAGTAGCCAGATTTTTATAAAGAACTGATGAGTGCTTGGGGGAATTTTTTAAATAATGTACTTTTTAACCCACAAGGTAGAGAGAACATTTTAAATCAGCCTCTATTCTTAAACAACCGCATTTTGAATCAAGGAAAGGATATTTTTTTTAAGAAATGGTGGGAGCTGGGAATTACAAAAGTAAGAGATGTCTTATATGAGTTTAAGGAGGGTTTTTTACCAGTGCAGTATATTGTAGATGTAATGGAGGAGGCAAAGGAGGATTATAGCAGACAGGAGATAATAAACAAATACGAAATAATCAAAAAGGCAATATCAAAAGACTGGATAAAGAGAATTGAAAGCATGGAAGAGGGAAAAGAAAAAGAGGTGTATGTAAAGTTGGGAGGAAAATTGTATGGTTTTAAAACATGTACGGTGAAGATGTTTTATGTTTTCTTTAGAGATGGTGTTTTTAAAGAGCCAACTGTAAATGGATATTGGGTGCAGAAATTCAAAGATCTAAAAGAAGAATGTATATGGAGAAACATGAAGGGGAGGTGTGTGGAAACAAAATTGGAATGTTTGGAATATTATATAAGACATAAAGTGGTTTTTACTGAGGCTGTTTTAAATAAAATAGGACTTGAAGAAAACGCTCTGTGTAAAGTGTGCCAGGAAAAGGAAGAGGGGATTTTACATATGTTTTTATATTGTAAAGAATTGGAGGATTTTTTAAGAAAATGTAAATGTTTAATCGAAGATTTGACCGAGGAGTGGGATGAAAATATAATGGAATGGAACAGAGTGGTGATGTTTGGTTGGGAAAAGAAGTGTCAAAACAAAAGCTTTATCAATCTGTGTGTAATGCTAATGAAAAGTGCAATATGGGAGAGAAGAACTGTGGCTAAAAAGGAAAAAATTGTGTTGGATGTTTGGGCTGTATTTAAAAGGAAAAC
>NC_136768.1:14929028-14944028 GCF_947034865.1 Barbatula barbatula
AATGAAATAAAAGGGAAAAGTGGAGAGATAGTGGAAGGGAATGGAAAAGTGCTAGAAGAGATAAAGGTTTTTATGAGGATCTTTTTAAAACAAGAGGGGTGGAAGTTGAGGTAAAACAGAAACTGTTAAATCAGATTGAAACAAATTTAAGTGACGAGGACAAAAAAGAATGTGATGAGGAAATCAAGAAAGAGGAGATTGAAAGAGCGATAGATCAACTAAATAAAAGGAAAAGCCCAGGGATGGATGGTTTGGGAAGTTAATTCTATATACGCTTTAAGGACATTTTAATAGAGATTTTAAAGGAGATTTTTAAGGAAATTTTTAAAGAGGAAGGAATGAATGAAAGGATGGGAATGGGGCTGATGAAGCTAATATATAAAAGGAAAGGTGAACAAATAGATTTAAAAAACTACAGGCCAATAACAATGTTAAACACTGATTTAAAGATACTAGCAAAGATTTTAGCAAATAGGTTAAAAGAAGTTATGCCACGAATAATAAAAACAAATCAAGCATATGCAGTAAAAGGAAGAAACACAGCAGACATAACGATGAGTATAAGGGACACAATACAATACATAAAAGAAAAGAATGAGGACGGGTATCTAATCAGCTTAGACTTCGAAAAGGCTTTTGATAGAGTGGAGGATGAATATTTGTTTGGGGTTTAAAATAGGTTTGGATTTGGGAAGAATTTTATGAAATGGATAAAGATTTTATATAAGGGGGCTCTAACAAAAATCAAATGTAACAGGTTTTTAATGGAATGTTTTAAAATAACGAGATCAATTAGACAAGGATGTCCACTCTCAGCTTTGTTATACTCTCTTGTAGCAGAACCTTTGGGCCTAGCAATAAGAAAAGAAGAGAAAATAAAAGGAATACAAATACAGGAAAGCAAATCAGAAGGGACAATTTTTCAATATGCGGATGATACAACAATACTAGTTAAAGGGAAAGAGTGTGTAAAACAGGTAATGAAGAACGTACAAGAATATTGCAAAGGATCAGGAAGTAAAGTTAATGAGGACAAGACAGCGTATATGAGGTTCGGGGCAGCGACAGTTTTAACAGAATGTTTTAATTTTAAGGAAGTTGAAGAAATGAGGATTTTAGGGATTTTAATGGGAAAGAATCAGAGGCAAGTAAGAGAGAAAATGTGGGAGGAATTGATAACAGGAATAGAGCGGAGGTTACATTTTTGGAGAATGAGGACGTTTTAAATTTGAAAGGGAAGGTTTTAGTCTTGAATGTTCTAATGGCTTCAAAGTTTGTATGTGACAGAAATGCCTTTGTGGGTAGAAGGGAGGTTGAACAAATGCTTCCTCTGTTTTTTGTCGGAGGGTAAACACCCGAGGATAGCATACAACACATTATTAGGACCATTAGAAGAGGGTGGGTTGGGGTTAATGGACATTAAACAAAGGAAAAACTGCTTAAGGGTAAAAATTGTAAAAAAATTGTTGCAAGAAGAAAATGAAACAGAATGGAAGAAAGTTATGAATTATTTTTTAAACAAATGTGGGAATTTTAATTTGGGGGAGAACATTTTATGGATGAAAACAAAAAACTGGATGACGGAGGGATTACGGGATTTTTATAAAGAAATTTTAAGTGCTTGGGGGGACTTCCTAACTGTTAACAGACTATAACCTGAAAGGAAGAGAAAACATTTTAAACCAACCTCTGTTCTTTAACAAAAGTATTTTAAGAGATTGGAAAGATATCTTTTTTAAAAAATGGATGGAGGTGGAAATAACAAGGGTAAGATATGTTTTGTATGAATTTAAAGAAGGGTTTCTACCATCACAATTTATAATGGATGCAATGGAGGAAGTGCATGGTGTGTCTGGTTTTTTATTTATTCCAGTGCGTTAGCCACTACTCAAACCCGGGTAAAAGGCTCAGAAGGCATTTGGTGCTCGTCACCTACACAGTGCCAAAGTGAGAGGGAAGACGTGCTTCATCAAGACCCCACAATATGCTGCCGTGACCCGGATTCGAACCGGGTTGCTGCGGCCACAACGCAGAGTACTAACCACTATACGATCACGGCTTGCAACCTTGGGATTGCTGCAAAGGCCTTGACTTGAGATGAAGTTTCGGTTTAACTATTCGAGAGACACAAATCAGCAGCTGAGCTCGATGCTCAGCAAACGTAGTCGGCAGGATTCGAACCTGCGCGGGTAGACCCCAATGGATTTCTAGTCCATCGCCTTAACCACTCGGCCACGACTACACTTGAACAATGGTCTTCTACAAGCTGTCGGGCCACAGCAGTACAACAAGGAGGCGGGAGTTTAACAGGTGAGCCTAAAGTTTGGCCACCAGGAGGTTGGCCTAAAAAGGGCAGATTCAAAGTCTGATGCTCTACCGACTGAGCTATATACGGGCTCGTCTTGGAGCGCGCCGCAGTTCTTGTGGAATGCATCCTACAAAATGATGGCACCCTACATCAAGAGAGACGACTCGTGACCGTTTGGTAGTACTGGCAGACATGACACTCAAAGCGAGGCCTGGCCAGTGCAGTCGGTAACGCATGCGAATCTTAATCGCAGTGTCGTGGTTTTGAACCCTGCGTTGCTCCTCTGCGGGAGTGCCCTGGCTAACATGCCTAGTGCTGGGGCCTTCTTGGGACGAGTAAAACTTCAGATTGCCCTTGTTCTGATGAACATTTAAACAATGTTCTGCGCGTTCAAAAATTGGAGAGAGGCCAGTTCAGAAAACGTTGAAATTTATTGATCAGAAGTCTCAAACAAACAGCTGTTTCGGTGGATTCTCAGACACACACAGTCTTAACAAAGGACCGACCCCCGAAAAACACATTCAGAAGCTTATATATTTCTCGTCGAATCTCTTCTCCATGGCGGGGTCCAATCCGCTTTCCCTTCTTTGTCCTGTCTCAGCCAACCAGCTCACTGCCTTGTTTTTCAAACCCGACATCTGTAACAAATTATAGAGGCCCAACACGCTCTGTGCGTAACCTGATCTCAACACACACACATAGTAATTTCCTATGGAAAAACCCCACAATATCAGCGCTGTCTCGGTTAACCCAACTAACACACTGGTTATATTTTCAACATATTATGCATAGTTAGTAATCAATAATGAAATCATATTAAATGTAAAGGCACGTTTAAACCACAATAAGATCCTTCAGTGTGCCCATTTCTTCCCAAAAAGAAGTTGTGTGGTTGTTGTTACACACACACACAAGCAGAACATCCTACCCCCACTCACTGACCACATTCCGATCTCTGGCAACATCTAGCAACTATAGAACTCTCAGCTTCAAGCAGGAAAATACATCTGATTTAAACAACATCAATCATCCATTTTTATATCGATCCATATACGGATCTAAATTCCCACAATCCCTCTCTTGACCATTAAAAATGGTCATAAAACATCACAATCATCATTCTCATCCTCATCTAGGAAATGATCGCCAGACAATAGAGGCATGGTATATTTCGGAGGGGTTAAATCTGTCTTTTCTATTGCCGATAATATCACTCTGTTACATAGTGATCTGATACAGGGAATACAACAGCATCCGCATGAGACCAAAATACCTGCAAATACAGCTATTGATAACACAATCGACATTAAAACTGATTTCCATTTGCCTAGTGCCTTGTCTAGCCAATCTCCAATAGGATTATTCACTCCTGAATGTTCCTTCATTTCGATAGACAAAGTTCTCAAACCTTCCAATGCCCTAGTGACTGATCCGTCTGGTGCTGTATTATTAGGAATGTAAGTACAGCAAAGATCACCAAACATAACACATACTCCTCCCTTTTCTGCCAACAACATGTCCAGAGCCATACGGTTCTGTATAGCCATAAGTGAAGTTGGTGCTAGCTGTTCTGCTAAACCATCTACTGCATCCCTTGTCATATTTGCTAGTCTCATCACATTATAATGTACATAATTAATCCTATCTACATTCTTGTTTGGGGTGACTGGAAAAATAGCAGCTATTATTGGTATATTCTCAAAACCTGCTGCCACTTGGTTCGCTAGTTTATATTCATCCGGTACACCTCGTGGAATCCCAATCGCGTCAATGTATGTCGGACTATTTAATGATAAATCTACACTTGATCCTATTGCTCTTTTTGTAATGATGTGTCTCCTACGTCTTCTAGTCAATGTTGCTGAATTCACGGTTTCCGTTCTGACTGCTCTGTCTCCTATCAGGGTTATTGGGGCTCCCAGTCTCACCATGGCACACACTCCCTTTGCCTTCTCAGGTATCCTAGTAAACAATCTTCGATCTCCACAATAATAATACAAACCTGCCCTAGCCCACGTACCTATCTCAGTCCCATTATCTACTATGATCTGATCACACCACTCCTTATTTATCTCCCCCAGGTTGCTGGTTGGTGATAGGCGTTTAATATCAAAACAGGTATAATTTGCTCTCTTTGGTGTAAATGGACCTGCCCGTGAAAGGTTGGTTATTGGTGGAAATATTGCTGCCAATGTGGTACAATTTTGTGGACTGGCCATCCGTGTCAGCATACACTCATAACCCCACGTATCGTTTTGGTACAACGGGGCTGGTTCAATATATAAATGGGGTCTTGCATTAGCACATCCAACACAATCGTCTAATCTCTGTTCTCTGGCTGTGGTAATTATCCATTCCAGCCACAAATTATTTTCCCCATATCATGTGGCTCTCTCTATCATATCTTCTGGTTTTAACATTGTGTAATCTACTTCTACTACCCCATTCTTTTGTCCTGCCGATAATGGCTCAGCTACTGTCCCATTTCTTTCCTCCTCAGGTGAACTGTCCACAACAAATTTTATTACTGCTTTTTTATCTGTTCCTGGGCTGTGCACCCCCATTATAAGGAAAAACTCCCCTGTATAATTGGCTGATCCCGTTCTGGTGGATATTGAAAGGGTGAGTGGATTTTGGCTTGCACTATAATCTCTTTGCATTTTAAAATCAAATTTTGCCGAGGTACAGGTCCAAAGGCTAGGTTCTTTCGGGGTCCAACCACCGGTATATGCTATTACTTTATTTCACGATGGACACCATTCACCCCTATAGGTTTGCCTAGACTGGTACGCCTTACAAACACTGTCCATATTCCCGTCCGTACATACATATACCTCGTACCCCCTCCATGAACTATTTTTTTCCCCACAATTTATGACAGCGCATAGGTCGAAAGTAAATGATGTGGTCTTACCCCAAACATAGTTAATTACGAGTTGTTCACATGGTAACCTCGTATCGGCTATGGCTCTTTTGTAACTCGGTTTCGATATGTTGTTGTTGCTTTCCTGACCCTCAGTTATGCTAAAAATTATTCCTACTATAACCCCTGAAATTATTAATAGGATCCCTGACAGCTTACAGTTTTCCCACAGCTTCATCTCGTTACCCTCTCTTGGACTTTAAATGGTTAAACACACTCTTGGAAAAATTTAAATGGTTAAACACACAGTACACTTAATGGGAATATGAAATTAAGAAAAAATATGTGGTTAAAATCCCACAAAATAGAAATGTAAGGGATAAATGGTTATACGTTAATGAGTATGACAATATAAAATCACAATAACAATATAAAAATATGGAAAAATACTGAATATGAAATATGAAAACTATGAATATAAAAATATGAAAAATAGTAAATATGGAAAATATGGAAAATGTGAATATTAAAATTGAAGGATCACAATAACAACGATATATATTGATTATAAAAAATTAGAAAGAAAATTAATATATAAAGATTATGATAAAGATAAATACGAAAATGTTGAATTAATATATAAAGATTATGATAAAGATAAATACGAAAATGTTGATAACCCTTGGTTCTAATGAGTATATAGTCTACACACCAGTTTCTTATTTGTTTTAAGCTCTGGGTGAAATCATCATAAGTTGGATAGTCCGTGCACCTTGCTTTTGTGACTAAATGGAAGATAGTTCTACTGTCTTCCTCATGAGTCACTGCACAATCACCTGTTCTTTTATTTTGTCGTCTCACTTTCTCCACTCCGTACCTGTTTTTAAATGTCACTGCTTGAAAAAATGTCACCTTTTTTGCACTGGATTTTAATTTTTAATGCCCCTGTTGTTGATGCTTGTATGTCACTTTCTGCTCCAGAGATACCCTCCTGTATGTCACTTTCTGCAGAGATACCCTCCCCCTCATGGACCTGAGCCCTCAGGTCCACAGCAGTTTCCGACAGTGACCTGTTTGGTGGATCACAGTTAACACAAGAAGACAAGTGATACCAGGTGTCGCCCTTGCCAGATAGACGGACACAATGTGATGTCCTCGCCGTCACTTTCAGAGGCTCCGTCCAGCGTGGCTCATTCCACTTCCTTCGAAACTTCTTCAGGCGAACCCACTGTGAACAGGACTCGACAGGTTCTCCAGCAATGTCAGAGGGAGTCTGCTGAGAGAAATGTTGAATCATAGCAGTCAGTTTGTCAAAATCAAAAAGATTCTGTTAACAGAGGAACGTACAGACATTTGAGCCAACGGAAGAGCTGATAGCCATAATAATTTGGTCTGTGCACAGATTTTAGCCAATTTAAGTTTCAGTGTTAGGTTCATCCGTTCGACCTTACCTTGCGATTCGGGATGATAGACGGCTCCAAACGCATGCGTTAGATCCAGCGATTTCTCTACGATTTTTAAATGCTCATTTTTGAAGTGTGAGCCGTTATCTGACCGGATATGCCGGGGGAAACCGTAATGCGGAATGTACAAATTAATGAGACACTTAATGACTGCAGTGCTGTCTTCTTTCCCACAAGGAAAAGCCTCAGGCCAACCTGTGAATTGGTCAACAATCACCAACAAATACCGTTTCCCTTGCACCCTCTCTACCATGTCTGTAAAGTCAATCACGATTTCCTCTCCTGGGCCTCGCAATGGCAAAAATGTGCCCTTTAACTGTTTTAAAGTTGGTTTGATGTTATGTGTTTGACAAATGTCGCATGAAAGTACAAAGTTAGACACCATAGCCGTCAAAAAAGGATGCCACCAATATTGCAATGTTTTCATCATCTGTTTTGAACTCACGTGCGACATAGTGTGTGCTTGGTTCATGATAGAGCGTGACAGGCTCATGGGCAATGCTGGTCTGCCATCTGGGGCCTGCCACAGACCATCTGGTGCACACAGGGCCCCATACTCTGTCCACGTTGACAGTTCTTCTGGTGTGCATTTGCCATGTTCGGCCACAAGTGTTTCTCTGCTGAAAGATGGTAACAGTTTCACATATGAACAGTCAGTCTGTACCATCATGGTCACCTGATAGCCTGCAGCTGTTTTGGCAGCCAAGTCAGCAGCCTCATTTCCCTGTGCTACAGCACTGTCTGTTTTACAGTGGCCCTGACATTTTATGACAGCAACAGCTGCTGGAATTTTCAATGCGTCCAACAGTGCACGTGCCTCTGCATCATGTGCTATAGGCTTACCAGACGTAGTGACGAACCCACTCCTTTGCCAAACTGCGAGTTCGACATGGACAGCACCCACGACATAAGCTGAGTCACTATAAATGTTGACTTTGCCAGACCCTGCAAGTTTAAGTGCTTGTGTGACCGCAATTAGTTCTGCTCTCTGTGCCGATTGTTTGCCTTCTATTTTCTCTGCTTCCCTAGTCGTGTAACCTAAGTCTGTTTGCTGCACAACAGAATAAGCTGAGACCAAAGAGCCATCATGAGCTCTAAAACAGCACCCGTCCGTGAAAAATGTAATCACGTCCGAGGCTTCAGGGATAGGGGTTGCAGTTAAGTCCTGGCGAACACGAGATGCCAGGTCAGTGATTGGTGCACAGTCATGTGGTTCCCCTTTGGTGAACAAATCTGCCATGTTAATGCCGTCGTGTTTATATGTTATGTTTGGCGCCGTTAGACATTTGGACAGTTTTCTCTGCCTCAACGGTGAAAACGTAAATGATGCAGAATTGACAAACGACATGACAGAGTGCGTGGTCAGGACCGTTAACTGATGACCCATCACAATGTGTGATGTCTTTTCAATGATCTTTGCTAATCCTGCAGTAAACCTGGCACAAACCGGCTGGCGTTGTTCAATGGTGTCCATTAGGACACTGACATACATGAGCACACGTCTAGCACTAGACTGCTTCTGAAAAAGTACTCCATGTGCGCTATTCCCTGTTTCAGAAACGTCTAGGAAAAAATGCCTTGCTGTAATCAGGGCTATGCAGATATGCTGCATGTGACAGCTCCCCTTTCAATTTAATGAACGTGGTTTCTGCTTCAGGGGTCCATGTTAACTTCGCCTGCACATTTCTCATGCCTTGTTCCTTGACCATGTCTCGTAATGGCTTGGTGACCGCTACATACATAGGGATATAATTTCTGCTGAAACCTGTCAATCCCAGAAAGGAAAGCATGTCCTTCACATTGTGTGGCTTCGGGTGTGACAAAATGCCATCACGTTGGCGATCAGACAATGTTGTGCCTTGGCCTGTGATTAAACGGCCCATGAAAGTAACAGATGGCCTGCTGACCTGCAGTTTTTCTTTACTAACCTTGAACCCGGACACATGCAGCTGTCTCAGAATGGCGCCCGTTGCTTTTAAGCAATCTTCGTTGGTTACGGCTGCTAGCAAAAGATCATCAACATACATTATTAGAACGCAATCTACAGGCAACACACAATTTATCAGCTGATTTTTTAGGACCTGATTGAATATCCCTGGCGATAAAATAAAGCCCTGTGGAAGTCTGTTATAAGAATATTGGCATTTTCGGTAAGTGAAAGTCAGGCACGATTTACATTCTTCTGAGATTGGTATACAGAAAAAAGCGTTGGCCAAATCAATGCATGTGAACCATTGGTGAGCTGGGGTCAAATTTGAGATGGCAGTATATGGGTTTGGTACGGCCATTGTTGGTGTTGTCACCAGGCTGTTTACTCGACGCAGGTCATGGACTAATCTATATTTGTTTGTGCCTGGTTTTTTTACAGGAAAAATCGGGGTGTTCCATGGCGATCGCCATGGAATAATGACACCTTTCTCCACTAAACCTTGAACAGTGGGCGCAATGCCTTCCTCTGCCTCCCTTTTGTTAGGATATTGTGGGACCCAAACTGGTTCTGTCGATTTTAACTGAAATTTGACTGGCTCAATGTAACAGAGGCCAACGTCCGTTGGACCTTGTGACCAGAGGTCGTCCGGCTGGCTGTTAATTAACTGCTCAGCTCCGGGACCGTCAGTCAGTTCGCGACCATGGCTTCTTGTAATTTCGAGATGAGTCAATTGGCCCCTATCGGCCGTTTTTTGTGGTACCCAATATGAATCTGTCATACGCGAATACAAAACCCCTACAATGCCAGAGGGCTCCCAATCGGTCACCAAGCGCAAACTCTTTGTCATAGCTCCTAGCTCTCGAGCTTCATGGCCTGGATGCAGTGCCATAGAAATGTGAGGTTCAGCTGTGTCTGCCATTTCATACCATATCTGTTGTTCTGGTGTCAGTGTAACTGGAACTACTACACCCTCTTGTCCTACATATAGACCCTCCCCTGTGAGTGTCCACATTTGGCCCTCAATTTCATGGAACATTTCCTGGTATGTGACAGTGTCATTACGGTCATAAAATAGTGTACAATGCAGGGGGTCGATGGGAGGCAAATAGACAGCTAAGTCTTTGATCCAGGGCCACTGACTCTTATACAGTGCTCTGGCTCCTGATTGTGAATTATCTAGTTCCACCCAATATATGTCTGCCATCTCTTGCAAGGGTCCTCCCAGCAAAACCTGCTGGTGGCCCTCTCTACTGTGTGCCTGTGAACAGTCGACTTTAGTGCCGTCCGGGAACGTGACTGTGACACCTTCTGGTGAGCATAAAATATTTGCACCCAATTTAATCAACAGATCTCTGCCCAATAGGGGAACAGGTGCTTTTGTGGAATATAGAAATGAGTGTGACAGGGACTGATTTGCCACTTTCGTGGTAAGAGGAACAGTAAGATGCCAGTGTTCGAACCCTCCAGAGAATCCCATAACTCCAACAGTCTTATCACTTAGATCTTTGTCAGTGATTGTGCCCCTCGTTACTGTGGAGTATGTTGCTCCGGTATCTACCAAAGCTGTTAGTGGCCTGTTGTTGACCACTAAAATCATGTAAGGCTCAGCCAAACCTCGCATGATTGTTCTCTGTTGGCCCCTTCAACAATCCGCATCTACCCCCTGGCCCCAAGTCGGGTTCAAGGGCGCCTGAATCGAGTGGGGAGGTGGGCATTGTTGCTCCGGGTATTTCGGAGTTTGTGGTCCTCTGCCACGACCACTGGGCCCACCTCTATGAGGATCCCATCCCCCCGCAGGTGGTCCCATATACTGGCTGTCCCCTGTCATGGGACAATGTCTCCTCCAATGATCAGTCCCCCCACACTGATGACATGCATCCCTGTAGCGCACCCCTCCCCCACTCGGCTTCCCCCTAGCCCATCCGCTATTGCCCCATGGCCTATACCCTCCCCATGGTTTTATTAATTGGAAATTAGGGACATGTCCTCCCTGAGCATAGCCAAAAGTTTCAGGTGTGACTATGGGAAAAGGTGGGGTCTTCACCCCGGGCTGCCCGTCAAAGCCGCTGCTCACAGGACGTTGTGACATTTGTTTTGATTTTTTGGTATCTGACTTAGCCATTTCTAATTGTAGTTTTAACAATTGTTGCTTTGTCTTTTCTAATTCCTCCTGTTCTTTATCCTGCTTATCGACTGATCTGTCAATATGGAACACTAGATGTCTTTCCCACATTTCGTTGCTGGCAACTGGAGTGTCAGGATTACATTCCATTGCCTGCTTGACACCATTGGGGGCCCCTGTCATTACGGCAGTTCTAAATATATTACGCGTAATTGGATTATTTAGACTATTTTCTTCTACCATCTGCTCCCATTCAGCTGCGCATCTAAAATAGTAACTCGCTCCAGTCTCACCAGGCTTAATGCGGAACTTAATGTTTTGGTATACGGTTGGGGGTGTTGGAAATTTTTCTCTGAGGGCCCTGGCGATCGCTGTACTGACAGTGGTATACCGTGCGTCATTGGGTTCGTCTTCAATGTTTGCATCCTTCTCAAACTCTGCCATCTGCGAAACAGTAAAAACTTGGCCTAAAAGGCATCTTATGTCTCCTACCGCCAAGGTGGTGCCGTGGCACAATGCCATCAACTTTATAAGCCATCTGCCTCCACCAGATGTAATGGGGGGCAATTTTGCCAGCACAGCCGTCATGTCACTATGGCTCCAGGACTGGTACTTTGGTACCCCTCGGTTGCCCTGTAACAGAGGCATGTTAGTTGCCCCTCCTGACATCAGCTGGGCGTTTGGCACATTAACATTCCTTTCATCATACTCACTACCTGGGCGACACATACTGTCCCATTGTCTCTCTTGAGGGGGAGTGAATTGACAGGCTGGAATGGATTGACAGGCTCTGGTACGACTCCTAGTACCCTGTGACACTGGGGTAGACATCATAGTTCCTTTAATAACTACCTCCCTACATACCTGCAGTGGCCCTCCAACCTCACTGTTATTACATGCTTCCTGTCCCTTCATGTCTCTGCCTTCCTCCTCATTGTGCACTACTTGTGCTCTTTGGTTTGTTATGCTATCCTTTCTTTGTAAGGTTTCCTGTCTATTTACCATTAGTTCTAATTGTGCTGTCAACACGTTTATTTGATCCTTTAAAACATCTAGATCTGGCATGTCTACCTCCACCATCGAATCTTTCACATTCACTTGCACTTGCTGTGAAGCTGGTATGTAGGGCGGGGGCAACAGCTTATTCAAATCAGGATATAAGGGGGCGGTCTCAGTATGACGCGAGATACTGGCTCCTGCACTTCCTGACTCTCTCACCATTTCTTTCTCTGACTCCTCTGATTGCACATGTCCTGTGCCCCCCCTAGGGGAACTCAAAGCAATTGCAGTCAGAGCAATGCGTGTCCAAAGACGTAATTCTTCTCTCAATCTCTCTTCCTCCTTTTTATGCTTATTTTTATCTAACCACTTCACATATTTTCCTCCTTCTACATGTTTGTTTAAACTTGCATGCGCTTTTTCCTCCATTTCCCTGATTTTTGGAGTGATCTTAATCAACACTTTCTCAGATTCCTTCCACACATTCTCCATGCAAATTTCACTCCATTTTTTTTCTTACGAGTTTTCGGTTCTGATTGAGCCATTAACATATCAACAATTTTTTCCCACTGCATAATTACAGGGGAATTCCCATAAATCACACATTTCTTCTCAAATTCAGACATTTTACACAACATTGGTACAGTATACAATACACAATATGCACAATTTAATCGGCTTTTAGTGTACCTTTATAAATATGGCTCGTGACGCGGCCTTTCACCGGTCTTGTTAACGTAAATACACCGTGACGGGCCTTTCACCGCGTCTTGTTAATGTAAATAAAACTCGTGACGCGGCCTTTCACCGGTCTTGTTAACGTAAATAAAAGTCGTGACGGGCCTTTCACCGCGTCTTGTTAACGTAAATAAACCGTGATGGGCCTTTCACCGCGTCTTGTTAACGTAAATAAAACTCGTGACGGGCCTTTCACCGCGTCTTGTTAACGTAAATAAAACTTGTGACGGGCCTTTCACCGCGTCTTGTTAACGTAAATAAAACTCGTGACGGGCCTTTCACCGCGTCTTGTTAACGTAAATAAAACTCGTGACGGGCCTTTCACCGCGTCTTGTTAACGTAAATAAAACTCGTGACGGGCCTTTCACCGCGTCTTGTTAACGTAAATAAACCGTGACGGGCCTTTCACCGCGTCTTGTTAACGTAAATAAAACTCGTGACGGGCCTTTCACCGCATCTTGTTAACGTAAATAAAACTCGTGACGGGCCTTTTATTCTGATCAACAAATATCAATGATTTTTAATTTCTTCTCAATGGAACAGATATACTTCAAATTCAACACATAAATTTGGAATATCCAATCTGCAGAAGTTCGTTTAAACAGGTCTCTGCTCACCTTATTTAATTCTGTCGACAGCGTGTTGAAGTCAAAAGTTGTCTCGTCCCAATTTTCGGTCACTCTCCGAGTTTTACAATTCTCTTTTGGTGGCTCTGTCTCCAACCGCGTTCGGGGTCACCATCTGATGAACATTTAAACAATGTTCTGCGCGTTCAAAAATTGGAGAGAGGCCAGTTCAGAAAACGTTGAAATTTATTGATCAGAAGTCTCAAACAAACAGCTGTTTCGGTGGATTCTCAGACACACACAGTCTTAACAAAGAACCGACCCCCGAAAAACACATTCAGAAGCTTATATATTTCTCGTCGAATCTCTTCTCCATGGCGGGGTCCAATCCGCTTTCCCTTCTTTGTCCTGTCTCAGCCAACCAGCTCACTGCCTTGTTTTTCAAACCCGACATCTGTAACAAATTATAGAGGCCCAACACGCTCTGTGCGTAACCTGATCTCAACACACACACATAGTAATTTCCTATGGAAAAACCCCACAATATCAGCGCTGTCTCGGTTAACCCAACTAACACATATGAAATCATATTAAATGTAAAGGCACGTTTAAACCACAATAAGATCCTTCAGTGTACCCATTTCTTCCCAAAAAGAAGTTGTGTGGTTGTTGTTACACACACACACAAGCAGAACATCCTACCCCCACTCACTGACCACATTCCGATCTCTGGCAACATCTAGCAACTATAGAACTCTCAGCTTCAAGCAGGAAAATACATCTGATTTAAACAACATCAATCATCCATTTTTATATCGATCCATATACGGATCTAAATTCCCACAGTTCAGGTGTCAGTCATGGTCCCACTGTTTCCCCGGAGCTAAAGAAACCGAATTGCGACCCCCAAATTTTCAAGGCACTGCAGAAAGACTTTCCATTTCTCTTAACGTGTACTATCAGTAAACAACAGAAAGAAGGACTTGGGGTTGAGGAAAAGACCCCCCTGACGACAGTTTGCTGAAGCAAGTGAACACACTGCCCGACTCTAACAGCATCTGTTCTTTAACACGCTTATGCAGCCCTGCCCTTAGCAAAGCCCCAAAAATAACACAAACTCACAGTGGTTCCCCTCCACGGAAACCTTTAGTAAAAGACAAAAGATTTATGCGTAGATGAAGAGAATCTCGAGCTTTGCCAATCTGTCCACGAACCAGCGTGCACACTATGTCACGCCACAATGTTCACAGAGGGTCATTTCTCCTGCAGGCTCCTCTCAGACCACTTCAATTGAGAGGAGGAAAATAAGTAAAAATCAATTCCATCCCCAAATAACTCCAATCGCCTCTGACGAGGTGCCGACGACGCTTATTGCACGCTGACCACAGGTAATCAGATTAAAATCTGCCTTATTAACAGATTTGTCCAACTCTGACAAATGCCAGACGAGGACCTCAGACATTAGTGTAAGGCTTGGACTTTTGGAGCAAGCATACAGCTGTCCGTAATGTGGAAATCTGCTATGGACACCCGAAAAAAGTAAGTCACATTGCAAAGGGTTTGCCCGAGATGAAGTGTGGGTTTTTCTCCTCTAGAGAGACAAATCAACAGCTGAGTTCAATGCACCGCACACATAGTCGGCAGGATTGTAACCTGCGCGTGGAGACCCCGATGGATTTCTAGCCCGACAACAGCACATCACGACTTTGCAGGAAATTATGTTTTTTTTATTTTTTTCCATCTAAAAAAGAGGAAGTGCATGGTGTATCTGGTTTTTTATTTATTCCAGTGCGTTAGCCACTACTCAAACCCGGGTAAAACGCTCAGAAGGCATTTGGTGCTCGTCACCTACACAGGGCCAAAGTGAGGGGGAAGACGTGCTTCATCAAGACCCCACAACATGCTGCCGTGACCCGGATTCGAACCGGGGTTGCTGCGGCCACAACGCAGAGTACTAACCACTATACGATCACAGCTTGCAACCTTGCGATTGCTGCAAAGGCCTTGACTT
>NC_136768.1:14949028-15041528 GCF_947034865.1 Barbatula barbatula
CAGCGTAACCTAGAGTTACAACAGACACTGGAGTTACGTAAATTGGAGTTGCAATCTGAACGGGAGGAAAGAGATTTTCAGTTGAGAAAATTAGTGTTAGAACTGAGTGCCCAAACAGTTGGAACTCCACTTCGTGTGCCACTATCTGTTGAACCCATGGCGACTGCACCTGTTTTTGATGTTTATAAAAACATTAGACTAGTGCCACAATTTTTTGAGAAGGAAGTAGATACATATTTCCAACATTTTGAACGTGTTGCAGAGTCTTTGAGATGGCCAAAAGAGTTTTGGACCTTATTGCTGCAATGTGTTTTAATTGGGAGGGCACAGGAAGTTTATTCAGCGCTGACTATAGAGCAAAGTCGTGATTATGACATCGTGAAGTCTGCTATTTTTCATGCATATGAGCTGGCACCTGAAGCATACCGCCAGAAATTTAGAAGTCATTTTAAGGCTGAGAAGTGCACATATCTGGAGTTTGCTAGAGAGAAAGAAAGCTTGTTTGACCGTTGGTGTACCTCAGTAAAAGTAACCACCAAGGAACAGCTTAGAGAACTGATTCTTTTAGAGGAGTTCAAAAGCTGTGTTCCAAATGCGGTTGCTATGTATCTAAATGAACATAAAGTGAGTAAAATGTCAGAAGCTGCTCTTATGGCAGAGGAGTTTGTTCTTACTCATCAGCTTTCTGTTAGTCACTTAAATGATCTGAGTAGGTCAAAGTTAAGTGTTACTGTTAAAAATAAAAAGGTGGTTGCACGCCAGAATGCTGTGTCAAATTTCGCTGATAATACCTCAGTCACACGTACGAAAGGTGAGTTGGTTTGCTTTTATTGTAAAAAGCCAGGACATAGAATTTCTGATTGTATTGCTCTCAAAAGGAAAGAGAAAGGCGTTAAACATGTTGGTTTGATTTCTACATCAAATGTGAAGCATACTCCTGCACGATTTAACCAGCAGATTGAACGGGTGGATGTTACTGAGATGGAGAGTGTCAAAAATAATGCTGATTTTGCACCATTTCTCACTGAAGGGACTGTGGCTTTGCCTGATTCGGATGAGACTGTACCTGTACGTATCCTCCGAGATACTGGGGCGGGGCAATCTTTTCTGATGGAAGGACTTTTGCCCTTGTCTGAACTTACTACTACGGGAACAAAGGTGCTGGTCCGAGGACTTGAGATGGGGTTCACCGAAGTTCCTCTTCATTGCATTCATCTTAATTCCAAACTTGTGTCAGGTGATGTGGTAGTTGGAGTTCGTGCTATGCTTCCTGTCCCTGGTGTAACTTTCATACTGGGCAATGTTTTAGCTGGGGGGAATGTCTGGGAAAAGTCAGACGGCAGTGTTCCACCTATAGTGGTCTCTGCTGTTGAGAAATTAGCTGGATCTTCTGATTGTCTTGATTTATACCCTGCATGTGCAATCACTCGGGCGATGGCTGAGAAAAGGGTGTCAGATGAAACTGAAAATATTCTTTGTAATACTTTTATTGTTTCTGAAAATCTTTCTCAGCCAGAACTTAGTATTGCGTGTACGGATGTGCAGGATAAGATACCTGTTCATGAGTCACATGTTGTTGTTGATCATAAGACAGATGGGTCTGATTTTATGTCAGAAAGTCCATTTATCTGTGATGACCATGTTAACGCTTGTTCTTTATCTCCGCTTTTTAGTGTGACTCGAGATGATCTTGTCAAAGCGCAGCAGGCGGATGATACTCTTCAAAAATTGTTCTCTTTAGCTCAGGAAGTAGGAGACAAGACTTCATCTCCTTTCTATTTTCTCCAGGATGGATTGCTTTATAGACAACAACCTATGAGCTCTGATATTATACTCGATCCTAGGAGATCGAAATCGTGGTTAGATTTCGTCAAGACCTGTTACATCTTTCACATCAGGGCATGGCTGGTCACTTGGGCGTACGAAAGACCTATGATAGACTACTAAGAAAATTTTATTGGCCTAGATGTAAGCGAGATGTGATTAACTCCATACGGTCCTGCCATACTTGTCAAAAGACGGGAAAACCAAATCAAAAAGTTCCAGTTGCTCCTTTACAGCCTATTGCTGCAGTTACTACTCCTTTTTCACACTTGACGATTGATTGCGTTGGTCCTTTACCACGATCTAAGGCTGGACATGCTTATTTACTCACTGTAATGTGTCAGACTACACGTTACCCTGCAGCTTATCCTCTGAGATAAATCACTAGCAAAGCTATTTTAAAGGCTTTAACAAGTTTCATGTCTATTTTTGGTATTCCAAAAACCATTCAGTCTGACCAGGGCTCGAATTTTATGTCCCGAAACTTCTCTAAGGTCATGCGACAACTTGAAGTTAAACATAACATATCAAGTGCTTATCACCCTCAAAGTCAAGGAGGTCTTGAAAGATTCCATCAGACCCTAAAGTCACTTTTGAGGTCTTATTGTGTCGAGCTTGACTGTGAATGGGAGGAAGGACTTCCTTGGATGTTGTTGGCTATTCGTGAGGTTGTACAAGAGAGCATAGGTTTTAGCCCTAATGAGTTAGTGTTTGGACACACTGTTAGAGGCCCTATTGCTGTCTTGGCAGATGAGTGGACTAATTCTGACCCTCCTGAGAATGTTTTAGACTATGTAAGTAGTTTCCGTTATCGCCTCTATGAAACTAGAGCAATCGCTTTACGAAAGCTAGCTAAGTCTCAAGGGAAGATGCAGAAATTGTTTGATCGCAAAGTTAAGTCCAGACATTTTCAAGCAGGTGACCAAGTACTTGCGTTGTTACCTGTTTTGACTAGTCCTTTCCAGGCTCGGTTTGCTGGACCGTATACGATTGCAAAGAGTCTTCCGAATAACAGCTATTTGTTAAATACACCCGATCGGCGAAAGAAAATCCAGGTTTGTCATATTAACTTACTGAAATTATATGTTACTCCTGTACCTTCTTTGTCTATTGAT
Source organism: Barbatula barbatula (assembly GCF_947034865.1). Taxonomy (NCBI): domain Eukaryota; kingdom Metazoa; phylum Chordata; class Actinopteri; order Cypriniformes; family Nemacheilidae; genus Barbatula; species Barbatula barbatula. The sequence continues at coordinate 14,951,968 of NC_136768.1, forward strand.
GTTGTAAAAACTGCTGAAACTATAGATTTAAGTGTTTCAGAAGCATCTGTAGAGGTGGATGATCATCTAGAGGAAATAAAAGGTCCTTCTCGAGGAGAAGTGGAAGGGCGACTAAATAACTCTGAAATGCTTGTCAATTTGGCTCACCATTTGTCACACCTGTGCGAGTCAGAGAAGACAGACATAATTGAGCTGGTAAGCTCGTTTCCCTCTCTCTTTTCTGATGTTCCCACCCGAACTTCTGTCATTGAGCATGACATCGATTTCGGTACAGCTCAGCCAGTGAAACAACATGCTTACCGTGTCAATCCTATAAAAAGGAAGTTACTTCAGAAAGAGGTGGATTATTTACTTGATCATAAGTTAGCGGAACCCAGTTTTAGTTCTTGGAGTTCTCCATGTATTTTAGTGAGTAAACCTGATCGTTCGTATCGGTTTTGCACTGACTACAGGAAGCTTAACTCACTGACAAAACCTGATTGTTACCCTCTACCAAGAATAGATGACTGTGTTGACCGGGTTGGCTCTGCAAAATTTGTTAGCAAATTTGACCTCCTGAAAGATTATTGGCAAGTGCCGTTGACATCCCGTGCTAAAGAATTATCTGCTTTCGTGACACCTGACAGGTTTCTGCAGTACACTGTTATGCCTTTTGGGGTCCGAAATGCTCCTGCTACATTTCAGCGGTTGGTAAATCATGTGTTGTCTGGGATGAGCGGTTGTGAGGCTTACTTGGACGATGTTGTTCTGTATAGTTCGTCTTGGTCTGAACATCTCAATCAAATCAAAGAACTTTTTGTGCGTTTAGCAAAAGCCAACTTGACTATAAACCTTGCTAAGTGCGAATTTGGAAAGGCTACGGTGACATATTTGGGAAAGGTTGTTGGCCGGGGTTGTGTGAAACCGATTCACGCTAAAGTAAATGTGATCTGTAGTTTTCCCAAGCCAGCTACCCGTCGTGAGTTACGACGATTTCTCGGGATGGTGGGTTACTACAGGTGATTTTGTCATAATTTCGCAAATGTAGTTGCCCCTCTGACCGATCTGTTAAGTCCAAAGAGACCCTTTCAATGGTCTGAAAAATGTCAGTGTTCCTTTGAGAATGCAAAATCTTTATTAGCAAATGCTCCTGTGTTGGTTACCCCTAATTTTGAGAAGCGATTTCAACTTGCAGTGGATGCTAGTGCCTATGGGGCTGGCGCTGTTCTTTTACAAGAAGATTGTAATGGAATCGAACATCCAGTCAGTTATTTCTCAAAGAAATTCAATCGTCACCAGCAAGTGTATTCTACGGTGGAAAAAGAGGCATTAGCCCTTATTCTAGCCGTTCAGCATTTTGAGGTATATTTGAGCGCGGTCTGTGGTCCTATTACTGTATACACTGACCATAATCCATTGACGTTCTTAGATCGAATGCGCGGCAAGAATCAAAGAGTTATGAGATGGAGCCTTATTTTACAACCTTTCCACTTACAGATTTAACATATACGTGGCAAGGATAACATAATTGCGGATGCTCTCTCACGGATGTAAGATGTACCAGAGAGTCCGGCATTGTTTTTTTTCTCTTTCCCTTTCACCTTCTCTTTTTTTCCATTCTCCTTTTTTTTCTCTCTGATGTCCTAGGGCCCAGGATTCCGGGAGTGAAATGGCGTTGGATTTATGGAGATCAGTACTAAAGTTATTGTACATTCACATTTAAAAGGTTGTTTTGCCTTTGTATTTTTTTTCTTTCGGTTCTTTAGGAGAACCTCCCTCTGGAGTGGGAGGTGTGACGACCCAGAGTCTCCTCTTCCTGATTCAATTGGTGCTGATTGTGGGAGTCCCTGATTGGTTTCCTTATGCTAATTCACAAATTGGTTAGAGTATATGAGAGTGTGGTGCGTTATTGAAAGGAGGCACTCTCTGGAGAAGTACTCTTCTGGGGCCTCATGTACAAAGACTTGCGTTGAATTCATACTATAACATTGCGTACGGACAAAGCTGTAAATGTGCGTACGCACAAAAAAAAACAGATGTATGAATCTCTGCGTACGAAGGATCCCACGCATATTCTCTTTGTACATCCCAATTAACGTAGAATTGAGCGCACATGCATGAGCACAACTCCCCACCCAGTCTCCTCCCCTAATTAAATCAATTTAAATATGGTAATGAGTTCACTTTGGCAAACGATAGCAGTAAGAAAATGGCTAAAGCAAGCGGCAAGAAATGAAACTTTACGGAAAGTGAACTGGAGGTGCTACTATCGGAGGTAGAAACCAGAAAAAATATATTATTTGGCACTTTGTCCTCCGGAATTAACAACAAAAGGAAAAAATATGAGTGGGAGAGTTTGGCTGGAGCCGTCAATGCGGTGGGATCTGAAAGTCGCACTGTAAATGACCTTAAAAAGAAATGGTCTGATATTAAGGTGGACGTAAAACGGAGAACTGCTGCGCACCGACAAAGTGTGGGCAGAACAGGCAGTGGTAAAGGGGTCGATGAACTAACACCCTTTGAGCAGAGAGTTGCCTCAATTATATGTGACACTTTACTCTCTGGAGTGGTATCTGCTGCTGTGGGAGACTCAGATTCACTACAGGACTGCCACGAAGGTAACAATTTCTCATTTGTTTTTACTTTGGTATATATAGCCTTTTTCATTATCAAATGCATGCAATGTAGTTGACCAAAACTACACCAGAGATTTTACATATCCATTGCATTTATGGGCTGCACATACATTGGTCCTGGGTCAGGGTCATCTGGCGGTGCTGCCACCTCACCAGCACAATGCGGCACACCTTGTCAGGGCGGTATAACAGCATCCCCCCACTCCTGTCAAGGCAGCGCCACCGACATTTCAGCTGCCCAATCGCCCGCTCTACAACTGACCGAGTGCGAGAATGGGCGTTATTGTATCTGCGCTCTTGGTCAGTTTGTGGGTTGGTGAGGGGGGTTAAAAGCCACGTCTTTACTGGATAACCGCGGTCTCCTGAAAGGTTATTCAATAATTAAATGCAAAAAAATATATATAATATACAATAAGATAAAGCATAACTTTAAATGCATCACTTACCAAGAATCCACCCATCACGCAACCTGCCAGTTTGGAGCCTCATCCCAACCATGCTGTTTGTAAGGATGTATGAATCATGGGTTGACCCAGGCCACTGTTGTGGAATTTTCTTATTCCTTAATCAAGGTGAGTCAATTTTGACAAAAGCAATATACAGAGACATCAGGTACTTTGCAAAGTATTTTATTGTCGTTTAATCTGCATCATAAGCAATGAGCATGTTGCAGAGCAAAGGCGCTCTTTCCTTCTGCACCCAGAGTATATATATGATTACGTGAAACCCCCTCCCTTTGCCCCCTAGCCAGAATCCCGAGCTGGTTTCCGAGAAGTGATGCCCGTTATTCCAAACAGAACATCTTGGCATCTGCTCGAGGGCAAAGGCAGAGTGGTATGACGCGTATAGAGAAAAACATGGTAACATAAATAAGAAAACATAGATAAAAACTTCATAAACATATAGATAGACACATCAAGAAGCTAGACAAGAAAATTTCCATTACATTCCCCCCTTTTATCATATATATTATAACCAAAATCCTTATACTTTGACCATGTAAGATGAGCAACGCCCTTTCTCTTACAGGTTTCATTCTTCTATCTAAACAGTTCTTAAAATCCCACTAGAATTGGTAACACCACCCGCTTCAGCCTTCCTCACTTTCCATATTCTTACTCTCATTTGTGGTATTGCTCCCGTTCCCTCATAACTCAAATTTTTCTGAGTTACAGCTAGTCTAAAACTTTCTCTTTTCCCTTTTTATTTGGCCGTCCCAGGGGACATAATGGCCCACATTTTCAAATTTTGTTGCCTTATCCAGAACATTATCCGTGTCAAAATTGCAAAAGCAGAGAAAAAATGTTTGGCAAACAGGTGAGGCCATTTCGGCTCCCCCAAACATTGTCTGTGTATTTACATGAGCACTCCTTCCAGAGTGCACGCTCAGCTGGTTCTGCAAAATGTTTGCATCTCTGCAAGAGAAAGAGTTTTGTTAGTGATTTCTGGAGAAAATCTGTCTGTGGCACCGATGTTGCTTGCTTTGCTGCAAGGTCAGCTTGTCGGCTTCCTGCAAAAAAATAGTTTCAGATACAAAAGTGTGTGTGGCATAGTCACACACAACAATGGCTGATGGGAGAAGAATGGCAGATAGCATATCAGCAACCTGTGTGTGATAAAGAATGTTTTTACCATCAGCTTTTAAAAAGTTTCTGTGTTTCCAGAGTGTACCAAAATCATGAGTTACACCAAATGCATATCTACTATCTGTGTGAATGTCTACATTTTTATTCTTTGCTAATTCGCATGCGCGTGTGAGTGCAATGAGCTCTGCTGTCTGAGCAGAGAAATGGTCCCTAAAAATGATATCAATTGCTTCTTTGCTTTTGGACTTGCAATGTCTGAAATTGCAGACACGCTTTGCGGACAGCTGTCTGCCGCGGTCAGTAATTTCGTGACCCAAAAACGAACAACTTGTTTTGCCAGCTGGACTTTGGAGACATTTACTTTGTGTTCTTTTCTCTTATCTTTTTAACTCATTAAATATTGGCCTTATGCCATTGAGGGCTTCTGGTTTGAGGCTTCTGTTTTGAGGGTGTATTGCTGTTTGCGTGGACGAAAATTACCCTTGGGCGTTATCACAACAGGCTCACAGTTCCTAAACAACCCAACGTCATATTTTCCTGTCGCCCACATTTGTACGGGCACCTTTACCAAAATTTCTGGTATGTCAATACTCTTCATTAATCTTTTTTGTGTGTGAAAACACTTCAAGTCCCCTTGTTGTTGACAGACAGGCATGATTCTCACGATGGGCATGCAACAAATTTGAATATTGCACGTCATCCCTTTTAACCCATTCTATGGCGTGCGCATATTTGTCAGCAAAACACCCACAGCTCCCCACACCATTGTAATCAACGTCATGAGGCTCTTTGAGGCAATACTTTCTACATCATACTTACGTAATTCAAAACTACATCGTACAGCTGTACGAGCGCTGCACTCGGGTCGTGTTGGTATCATGCTCAATCTGTCATCATACACATTATGACTCTGCCCAGCCAATGAATCGGGCAGCAGTCAGACATGAGAAACCTGTGTTGAAATTTGACACTCCCCAACTCACATTGCACCCTTTTGACATAAATTATTTTACATTAGAGCCACTAGCATTTAGGCAAAACACAGCTAGTTTAGACTCTGGTAAATTTAAACACTTCTTGTGAATCACAGTAGGCTATTTGTTGCCCCTGAATCTATCAAAAATTCAAGCGGTTTGTTGCACACAAGCATTGTGCATTTTAGCAAAGTTCAGAAAGCGGTTTCATTCATCATGGAATGTGAGCTAAGCAGATCTTCGTTGCATACAGTAGGAAAAAGCATTTCTTCATTGCATAGGCTAAGGGAAATCATACTCACCACCCTCGGAATGATGCCTCACCTCCTCACTTCCATCTACCTTTTCTTTGACCTCAGTGGTCTCAGAGGCTCAGGACAATCATTTCGCCAGTGCCCCGTCTTTCCGCAATTGAAACATTTCTCTGGATCATAGGTGCTAGAGGGTTTAAACCCTCCTCTCCCTCTTCCATGTCCACGCCACTGACCGCCTCTCCTCCCGTTTCCTCTTCCTCCATGCTTTACTCCGATATTCATTAGAGCCATGTGGAGTTCTTTATCTTGTGTGTTTTTCTTCTGAAGCTCTTTCTTGCCTGTTTGTCTTTCGGCGTGTACAGCATGACGGACAATCTCACTCATTCTCGCGCGATCTGGCTCGATGCATGATTTTTCCACTTCTCGTCTCAGCTTTTCTCTGAGGTTCCGCAGAAAAGCGGATCTGAGATGTCCTTCGAACGGACCAATGTCTGGTCCGTCTGCATCAGGTTGAAGTCCAGAATGTTCTTTAAATACTTCCTCCAGTCTTTCATCAGTCTTTTGCACACAAGCAGCGATCTTATCCAGATTCAGAGCTTTGGGAAAAGTAGATTTTAGTCCTTCTAAGAATTTTTCCAGAATCCTCCTGTACTCAGCATTGTCTGCATGCGACCAGTTGACATGTTCCCTTCTATAATCCTCCACAGGCCATTTACCCTGTAACTTTCTTAAGTCAGATGGTTTCAGTTTGACTTTCAACAGTCTCTCTAATTCTTTCATTGAGGGTGAGAATTCTTTGCAAAATGTCAAAAGTTCTTTATACGTCGGTGCTGGTTGCGCTCTTTCCTGCTTTTGACACACCACGGGCTGTGGCATGTGCGGCACTGGTGCTGGTGGGGATACTGGTGGGGGCACTGGAGCTGCCTCAATCGGGTTCAGATGTTGGTGAGGAGGGACACAATCATCCTCCGGTTGGTGTTTGTACTCAGTCATAGATGGGGGTAAAGAAGACAGAGGGGTTAAATCATTATATTCAAGCAAAACAGGGTACAATGGAGTTTTCGGTGGTGGCAGTTCTTCCAATGCCATTCCTTTAAAAACATAGTCACGTCTATTAGCTTCCCTCTCCCATAACGCTAAACATTTACACGCTTCATCATATTTTTCCCTTTCTCTTTTGGACATTTTAAATATGTCTTTTTTCCCCATGTGTTCTCTTATTTTCTCTAATTTTGTGGTACTAAATGTACCGTTTTCTGGAAAGTTAGCTTTTTCTATTAAATAGGGTACACCTTGTAAACTTCCCGTTCCCCACCTTTTCCTCATTTCTCTGTATGTTGGTTTATCCATAATTCTGAATAGTCTCCCAGACTGTTTAGAATCTATCTCGATTCTGAGTAGTCTCCCCTCTTTAACTGTCTTAAGCAGTCCTCCAGACTGTTTAGAATCTATCTCGATTCTGAGTAGTCTCCCCTCTTTAACCAGACTGTTTAGAATCTATCTTGATTCTGAGTAGTCTCCCCTCAGACTGTTTAGCGCTAAGTAGTCTCCCCTTTCTTCTTAGACTGTTCAGAATATTTTCAACTCACCGTTTTTCACTTTTGTGCCTTGCACTGAGTTCTTTTGGGATCACGTCAGCCTGAGGTCCGGAGTAGAGTTCTCTCGTCCCTGTATGGGGTTAGAGCTGGATTTGCTATGTCCAGGATGATCAGTCAACTCTAATCCGTTCTCCATCAGCCTTGTGATCCCATCCTCGTCGCCAAATTGTTGTGGAATTTTCTTATTCCTTAATCAAGGTGAGTCAATTTTGACAAACGCAATATACAGAGACATCAGGTACTTTGCAAAGTATTTTATTGTCGTTTAATCTGCATCATAAGCAATGAGCATGGTGCAGAGCAAAGGCGCTCTTTCCTTCTGCACCCAGAGTATATATATGATTACGTGAAACCCCCTCCCTTTGCCCCTAGCCAGAATCCCGAGCTGGTTTCCGAGAAGTGATGCCCGTTATTCCAAACAGAACATCTTGGCATCTGCTCGAGGGCAAAGGCAGAGTGGTATGACGCGTATAGAGAAAAACATGATAACATAAATAAGAAAACATAGATAAAAACTTCATAAACATATAGATAGACACATCAAGAAGCTAGACAAGAAAATTTCCATTACACCACCTTGCCACAATATTTGTTAGGCGCATTTGTGCATCACATATTATCTGCACATTTATTGAATGGAAATGTTTCCGATTCACATATGCAAATTCTTCTTCAGATGGCGCCTTTATAGCAATGTGTGTGCAGTCGATCGCTCCGATTACATTAGGGAAACCGGCTATCGCTGCAAATTGCGTTTTAATGTTTGGCTGGTCAACTGCATCATATGGGAACCTTATATACCTGGTAGACATGCGGATGATCCCGTCCCATACCGCTGGCATTGCGCGGCTCCAAGACGACTGGCTTATTCCTGAGCGGTCTGCCAGTTCCCTTTGGAAAGAACCAGTTGCCAGAAAACCAAGTGTTGTCAGCACCTGCAAGGGAACGGGTATTGCGTGGCTCCTTGCTGTCTCTCTCTCTATATTCGGACCCAACTCAGCACAGAGCTCCAAGAGGATAGCCCTTGGAAATCTGAAACGGCTATTAAACCAGTCATCATCCTGAGCAAGAAAATTATTGTGGTCCCTAAAAACTCGTTCTCTTCGGATTCTGCCATTAGCAATGTCCTCTAATAAAGCCAAAGCTGCCATTGCCATAGACTAAGGGTTGTGTCAATTTGCATACCGGTATGCTTTTATATGTTCTTATTTAATTGCATAATTGATATAATTAATATAATCCCATAAGGCTTGTGTGACAATATATGTCAATTATTTATAAATTGCTAATTAATAGCAATGCTTCCCACAGGTGGTGGTGCGATAGACTTGTAGAACAAATTATTGTGTAATGTTTACAACTTCACTTCATTGCCTGTAAGAGTCGCCAACAGACAAAAACAAGGAGAAATGTACGTACGCCAGACATGAAGTTGGCTTGGAGGAACGCACATTCTCGCGTTAATTTCACCGTTAGTACATCCGACCGTGAGCGTGAAAGCTGACGTACGCAAAGTTTTTGTGCGAACGCAAGGTTGATACATGAGGCCCCAGGTGTTTCTTCCAAGTTTCAGAGTAACACACCCCAAATCATCAAGGTATGCTTCACAACAAGGTACATCACAAAGTACATAGGACACCAAACTTTGAAATATTGCACGAGCATGTTTTAAACCAAAAACCATAACCATATATTGTAAAAAAATCAACCTGGAGTGGCATAAGCTAGCAGAGATCTCTGAGACACGTTCCATAAGGGGAACCTGCCAATAACCCTTAAGTAAGTCTAACTCGGTCACAAACTCGGCATGTCGTACACTATCCACGGAGTCTTCTATTCTCGGTCTGTTGGCGACTCACGGGTCATCCTTAGGTCGCTTGTTCGAATCCGGTTCTAAGGAAGCGTCGTTCATAACTTCCAAGATGGCGCCGTGAATGGCTGCCTCGGTGTGGAGCTCTCCAGTAGTCTTGCTGTTTTTGTTAGTTTGTCCTGTTTTATGTCTGTCAAACACTATCAGTTTTACAAGGAACGAACTGCTGAACATTCGGCAGTGGATACCAACTAATCTGCAACCAGTTTTCGATTTTTCTGACGTTTTGCTGGATATTTTAGTCAGTGCAGTCGCGTGGAGAGGACGCCGGAAGAAACGCAAGCGCGGGAAGCGAGCCGGCGCGCTCGTCAAGCTCAGACAGCGCGGCCTAAGAACGCCGTTGCCAAGCATTCATCTTGCGAATCTCCGCTCTCTACCTAACAAAATGGACGAACTTCGCCTGCTTTCAAGCAAAAACAAGGTTTTTACAAACTCTGCTGCTCTGTGTTTTACGGAAACCTGGCTGAACGAAACCATTCCGGACAGCGCGTTACATCTGCCGGACTTTCAGCTGTTCAGAGTGGATCGCGATACGGAGACAACAGGGAAAACGCGCGGTGGTGGGACATGCTTTTACATCAACAGAAGGTGGTGTACGGATGTAACTGTGTTAAAGAAGATGTGCTGTCCTGATGTGGAAGCGCTTTTCATTAACTGTAAACCGTTCTACTCGCCGCGGGAGTTTTCATCAGTCATCCTCGTAAGTGTTTACATTCCACCACAAGCACACGTGTGGACTGCGCTGCAACAGCTGGCTGATCTGATCACAGACACAGAACAACAACACCCGGATTCTGTCTTTATCATTCTAGGAGACTTAATCAGGCAAAACTCACACGTGAGCTGCCTAAATTTAAACAACATATCACATGCCCCACAAGAGACAATAATATTTTAGACCATTGCTACACTACTATAAAAGGTGCATATCGCTCTGTCGCCCGAGCAGCTCTAGGACTCTCTGATCACTGCCTGGTTCATCTGCTACCAACTTACAGACAAAAACTTAAAACTGCTAAGCCAGAAATAAGGACTGTAAAGAGATGGACCAACGACTCAGAGCAGGTCTTACAAGCCTGTTTTGAATGCACTGACTGGAGTGTTTTTGAAGCTGCTGCCACCGATCTGGACGAGCTCACAGAAACTGTTACATCATACATCAGTTTCTGTGAGGATTTATGCATCCCTACAAAGACTTATTTATCATTCAACAATGATAAGCCATGGTTCACACCAAAACTCAGACAGCTGCGTCAGGCCAAAGAGGATGCCTACAGGAGCGGGGACAGGATCTGGTATAATCAGGCCAGAAACACTCTGACAAAGGAGATTGGGGTGGCTAAAAAGAGCTACGCCAAAAAGCTGGAAAACCAGTTTTCTGCCAACGACCCTGCATCAGTGTGGAAAGGCCTGAAAGACATTACCAACTACAAGACACCATCCCCTAGCATCGAGAGCAATAAACAGCTTGTTGAAGATTTAAATCACTTCTATTGTAGATTTGAGACCCTAGACCAGACACTTTACACCCACCCTGACCATCTCTATACACAGCCATCAACACCTCCAGCCATCCCCCTCTCCTCCCACCCTGCACTTCAGATCAGTGAGGATAACGTACGCCAGATCTTTAGAAAACAAAAGAGAAGGAAAGCACCAGGCCCAGACGGTGTTTCACCAGCCTGTCTGAAGACCTGCGCTGACCAGCTGGCCTCCATCTTCTCACTGATCTTCAACAGATCACTGGAGCTGTGCAAAGTCCCTTCGTGCTTTAAACGCTCCATCATCATCCCAATCCCAAAGAAACCAAAGATCACTGGACTCAATGACTACAGACCTGTGGCTTTAACATCTGTTGCCATGAAGTCATTTGAAAGACTGGTGTTGGCTTATTTGAAGGTCATCACTGACCCTTTGCTGGACCCCCTGCAGTTTGCCTACAGAGCAAACCGGTCTGTGGATGATGCAGTTAACATGGGACTGCATTACACCCTACAACATCTGGACAAACCAGGGACTTATGCGAGGATCTTGTTCGTGGACTTCAGTTCTGCCTTCAATACAATCATCCCATCACTGCTCCAGACCAAACTGACCCAGCTCTCTGTCCCTAGCTCTGTCTGTCAATGGATCACCAGCTTTCTGACAGCCAGACAACAGTTAGTCAGAATGGGCAAAATCATGTCAGACAGCCGCGCCATCAGCACTGGTGCCCCACAGGGATGTGTTCTCTCCCCACTTCTCTTCTCCCTGTACACCAACGACTGCACCTCTAAAGACCCCTCCGTCAAGCTCCTGAAGTTTGCAGACGACACTACTGTTATCGGTCTCATCCGGAACGGTGACGAGTCTGCGTACAGACAGGAGGTGGAGCAGCTGGCTCTATGGTGCAGGTACAACAACCTGGAGCTGAACACGCTCAAAACAGTGGAGATGATAGTGGACTTTAGGAGAAACCCCCCTGCACTTCCCCCACTCACCATCATGAACAGCACTGTGATTGCAGTAGAGTCATTCAGGTTCCTGGGCACCACCATCTCTCAGGATCTGAAGTGGGACGCTCACATCGACTCTATTGTAAAAAAAGCCCAGCAGAGACTTTACTTCCTCCGGCAGCTGAGAAAGTTCAACCTGCCACAGGAGCTGCTCGTACAGTTCTACTCAGCTGTCATCGAATCCATAATCTGCACCTCCATCACCGTCTGGTTCGGCTCAGCCTCCAAAACTGACCTCGGAAGACTACAGCGGATAGTCCGGACTGCAGAGCGAATCATTTGCACTACTCTTCCTCTAGATAACAAACACGTGAGAGTGTATACTGGGCTGCATTGTTTTCTCTTTCGAGAGAGGAATCCTGTTGTACCGACCTTAAGATAACGCAACAACGCTACTCGTGAAATTGTATGTCCGCAAAGCAAACACCTAAAGCAACCGTAGTCGGCAGGGTTTGAACCTGCGCGGGGAGACCCCAATGGATTTCAAGTCCATCGCCTTAACCACTCGGCAGGACATCAACAAAAACAGCAAACAGTCCCCTGCCATGACCCGAAATCGCTGCGGCCACCAAAAAGAGTCATAACCATAATATGATCAAGGCAAGCCAACAGCCCTCTGGCGAAGTTGTGAGAGCAGGACTTCCCGACTACATCTACAGGGAGGGAAGCCTTTTGCTCAGCTGTCAAGGAATTTCTGGTGCGTGTGCTGAAGCAACGCACGGTCAATACAAAGGGCGATGCCAGAACAGCTCACAAAGTAACGGTGAGGTACATGTGGACACCCATCGCCTGAACAGGGACTTGATCCCTGGACCCTCAGATTAAAAGTCTGATGCTCTACCGACTGAGCTATCCGGGCTCGTGAGGGCATGCCCCTAGTTTTGGGTGTAGACGCTCAAGGCGGGGGTGTCCTGCAGGTGCGGTTCTGTTGGTCGTTTCCGCCATTGTGTTTTACACTAGGCCCCGACGATGCTTCTCAGACTTACAGGGTTCTGTCAGCTTTGGGTTCTGTGCACCTTTCTGAAGTAGGGTTGTTCAGTCTTACATCTGGAGGCGATGCCACCTGTAGATTGCAGTTCATCAAGTACACCTGAACCGGGTAATGGGATTCTGGGAGTTGGCAGGTAAGTGAAACTCAGACGTGTTTTAAAACTACCCTGACAGCTTATCTTTGATATTTTTCTGCTCTTGCATGCCTTATAGGTTCCTTCAAAGCAAACATTTGTAAAATCACAGAAATTGTTGTATGCTCACATTGGTTTACATTAAACATGTACAGTATATATATAGACTGTGGTTCACAAATCTGATCTTGTGTGGTGTGCTATCATCGTCACAGCACACCACACGTTATAGGTGCAAAACTATTAAATCCAGGATTTTTTGTGCTCATGTTTGTGGTCTCTCCCAGTTTTAAACTACTCTACAATTTAAAAAAAATTGGTGAGGCCCCCGGCATAAGAGCTACCTTCTCAATGCACGGTAATTCATCACTGTCCCTGGAGGTAAGCCAAATCACAGTTGCATGCCCCCTCATCGAGCACACATGAAATGGCCACTTTGGCTCAGATGGTATGCAGGTACTTGAAAGTGAGATGCGAATTAAAAGCTGCCCTTTTAAGCCTGAGGGCAAACAGGCTTTTCAAGCAATAGCTGGCAGCGGTGGGATTTGAACCCACGCCTCCGAAGACACTGGAGCCTTAATCCAAACGCATTTACAAAAAGCAGAAAGAGCGTGTCTACTGTTCTTTTTTGAGCAACAGCAGGCGCGCATACTGACAACCGGCCATTAGGCTGTTTATGCCAGGAACACGTTCCATCTGTAACAGAGCCGCTCGTTAACAAACACGTGAGAGTGTATACTGGGCTGCATTGTTTTCTGTTTCGAGAGCGTGGCAGGACATCAACAAAAACAGCAAACAGTCCCCTGCCATGACCCGGAATCGCTGCGGCCACCAAAAAGAGTCATAACCATAATATGATCAAGGCAAGCCAACAGCCCTCTGGCGAAGTTGTGAGAGCAAGACTTCCCGACTACATCTACAGGGAGGGAATTGGCAGCTTTTGCTCAGCTGTCAAGGAATTTCTGGGACCCGTTTCAATAAGGAGGTTCAAGCAACCCTGAGTTAAAATATGAACTCTCAGTTGATTTACTCAGATAATCGCTACTCTGAGTTTTCTGTTTCAGAACAGCTGGTTTCAATCAGTTCAATCCACTCTGAGTAAGTTTACTCTAGGTTACGCGTGTTCATCGCGGCTTTAAAAAGCCATCATCAATTGAGCGAAGATAACACGATTCACCATGGCAACGCCACGTGACAAAAAGCGTTCCGTTTATTTCTCGCAGTCGAATTGGAGGCACTATATATATGTGTATATATACACATTTACATGTAAGATATACATACATATATATATATATATGTATATATGTATATATGTATATGTATATATGTGTATATGTATATATATATATATGTATATATATAAACACATATATACCTTCGATTTTTGTCATGTAGGTGCAATCCTTCTGCAATAAAAAGAACATGGCAGCAGATGAAAATAAAATATAAAAACATCATTCAGTCCGGTGAGTTTAAATGCTCTTGCTTTTAGGATGTCTGACTGGGAAATGTTTGATATATTTAAAAAACTGGCTTTGAAAGTTATGCGGATATGAGAACCGAGCACTGTGGCTATAGAAGACAGAAAACTGGCCATTCTTGCCCCTGCTCCAGCTGTGTGTAACGGAGTGAAGAGCTGTGCAGTGTGTAAGCGGCACTCCCCGACCAACAGAGACGCTCTACGGCTCATCGTTAGAGCGCCCATCTCTCATTCGGGCCAACGTCAGATCGAAGACCGCGCGAGTGGGACCAGTTACATGTGCACCCAATCACATTGGGAAATCCTAAAGGGTATTTAAATTATTCGCTTACTTCCAGAGTTGGCAGCAAGACCACGATGCACACTTTTCTTACTGCTGTGCGTACAGTTGCCGTGCTAACATGTTCTGCATCCCCGGTGTTATGTAGAAAGCTTCCATTAGCAAAGAAACGTGACCATAAAAATAATCTGCTCAGATGTAAGAGCGCGGTCACGAGTTGAGGTTTGTGATGTAAGGATGAAGCAGATTGTGGATATATGTAATGGACTGTAAAGAAAAACTGTATCGCTCAAATAACAAATCCTCCGGATATGACATCCAAGCGTGGCAAAACCATATATTCTCTACCGACGTAAATTTAACTCTCTCAAAATGAATGCAGCTTCCTCATCTACAGGTTCCTGAATAAACGGACATTTAATGTCTGTGTTATAAACTTGTGCGCGATTAAGGAAAACGAATGAAAAAACAAACGGCGAAGGCAATTTCAACACCACTCGCGCTTCTAAAAGGGGCGGAGATTGTAACAAACCTCGGGTTAGTGAAATATAAAACCTGCTCCCGACCAGGTTAGGTTCACAGAGTAGGTTACTATGGTTACTCACTCTAAGTATAAGATACCTCGATTTCTGAAACGGGGTTGATTTACCCCGCGGTCGCGGGTTTGATATACCTCGCGTTCTGAAACTGAAAACCCAGAGTATCCCGTTTTCTGGGGTTAACTTACTCTGAGTCTGCTCTTACCCTGCTTTCTGAAACGGGTCCCAGGTGCGTGTGCTGAAGCAACGCTCGAACAATACAAAGGGCGATGCCAGAACAGCTCACAAAGTAAAGGTGAGGTACAGGTGGGCACCCATCGCCCAAACAGGGACTTGAACCCTGGACCCTCAGATGAAAAGTCTGATGATCTACCGACTGAGCTATACGGGCTCGTGAGGTCATGCCCCAAGTTATCGGTGTAGACGCTCAAGGCGGGGGTGTCCTGCAGGTGCGGTTCTGTTGGTCGTTTCCGCCATTGTGTTTTACACTAGGCCCCGACGATGCTTCTCAGACTTACAGGGTTCTGCCAGCTTAGGGTTCTGTGCACCTTTCTGAAGCAGGGTTGTTCAGTCTTACATCTGGAGGCGATGCCACCTGTAGATTGCAGTTCATCAAGTACACCTGAACCGGGCAATGGGATTCTGGGAGTTGGCAGGTAAGTGAAACTCAGACGTGTTTTAAAACTACCCTGACAGCTCTTCTTTGGTATTTTTCTGCTCTTGCATGCCTTATAGGTTCCTTCAAAGCAAACATTTGTAAAATCACATAAATTGTTGTATGCTCACATTGGTTTACATTAAACATGTACAGTATATATATAGACTGTGGTTCACAAATCTGATCTTGTGTGGTGTGCTATCATCGTCACAGCACACCACACGTTATAGGTGCAAAACTATTAAATCCAGGATTTTTGTGCTCATGTTTGTGGTCTCTCCCAGTTTTAAACTACTCTACAATTTAAAAAAAAATTGGCGAGGCCCCCGGCATAAGAGCTACCTTCTCAATGCACGGTAATTCATCACTGTCCCTGGAGGTAAGCCAAATCACAGTTGCATGCCCCCTCATCGAGCACACATGAAATGGCCACTTTGGCTCAGATGGTCTGCAGGTATTTGAAACAAGTGAGATGCGAATTAAAAGCTGCCGTTTTAAGCCTGAGGGCAAACAGGCTTTTCAAGCAATAGGTGGCAGCGGTGGGATTTGAACCCACGCCTCCGAAGAGACTGGAGCCTTAATCCAAACGCATTTACAAAAAGCAGAAAGAGCGTGTCTACTGTTCTTTTTTGAGCAACAGCAGGCGTGCATACTGACAACCGGCCATTAGGCTGTTTATGCCAGGAACACGTTCCATCTGTAACAGAGCCGCTCGTTAACAAACACGTGAGAGTGTATACTGGGCTGAATTAGTTTCTCTTTCGAGAGAGGAATCCTGTTGTACCGACCTTAAGATAACGCAACAAAGCTGCTCGTGAAATTGTATGTCCGCAAAACAAACACCTAAAGCAACCGTAGTCAGCAGGGTTTGAACCTGCGCGGGGAGACCCCAATGGATTTCAAGTCCATCACCTTAACCACTCGGCCACGACTACAATAGATTACAGGTCCTCTGGGCTAAGCGCGTGTGGCAAGGTGGGGCGAGCCGGCAGCGTAACAGGCGATGTAATGGGCCGTCAAATAACGGACAGGCAGGACATCAACAAAAACAGCAAACAGTCCCCTGCCATGACCCGGAATCGCTGCGGCCACCAAAAAGAGTCATAACCATAATGTGAGAGCAGGACTTCCCGACTACATCTACAGGGAGGGAAGCCTTTTGCTCAGCTGTCAAGGAATTTCTGGTGCGTGTGCTGAAGCAACGCACGATCAATAGAAAGGGCGATGCCAGAACAGCTCACAAAGTAAAGGTTAGGTACAGGTGGGCACCCATCGCCCGAACAGGGACTTAAACCCTGGACCCTCAGATTAAAAGTCTGATGCTCTACCGACTGAGCTATCCGGGCTCGTGAGGGCATGCCCCAAGTTTTCGGTGTAGACGCTCAAGGCGGGGGTGTCCTGCAGGTGCGGTTCTGTTGGTCGTTTCCGCCATTGTGTTTTACACTAGGCCCCGACGATGCTTCTCAGACTTACAGGGTTCTGTCAGCTTTGGGTTCTGTGCACCTTTCTGAAGTAGGGTTGTTCAGTCTTACATCTGGAGGCGATGCCACCTGTAGATTGCAGTTCATCAAGTACACCTGAACCGGGTAATGGGATTCTGGGAGTTGGCAGGTAAGTGAAACTCAGACGTGTTTTAAAACTACCCTGACAGCTTATCTTTGGTATTTTTCTGCTCTTGCATGCCTTATAGGTTCCTTCAAAGCAAACATTTGTAAAATCACAGAAATTGTTGTATGCTCACATTGGTTTACATTAAACATGTACAGTATATATATAGACTGTGGTTCACAAATCTGATCTTGTGTGGTGTGTTATCATCGTCACAGCACACCACACGTTATAGGTGCAAAACTATTAAATCCAGGATTTTTTGTGCTCATGTTTGTGGTCTCTCCCAGTTTTAAACTACTCTACAATTTAAAAAAAAATTGGTGAGGCCCCCGGCATAAGAGCTACCTTCTCAATGCACGGTAATTCATCACTGTCCCTGGAGGTAAGCCAAATTACAGTTGCATGCCCCCTCATCGAGCACACATGAAATGGCCACTTTGGCTCAGATGGTATGCAGGTACTTGAAAGTGGGATGCGAATTAAAAGATGCCCTTTTAAGCCTGAGGGCAAACAGGCTTTTCAAGCAATAGCTGGCAGCGGTGGGATTTGAACCCACGCCTCAGAAGAGACTGGAGCCTTAATCCAAACGCATTTACAAAAAGCAGAAAGAGCGTGTCTACTGTTCTTTTTTGAGCAACAGCAGGCGCGCATACTGACAACCGGCCATTAGGCTGTTTATGCCAGGAACACGTTCCATCTGTAACAGAGCCGCTCGTTAACAAACACGTGAGAGTGTATACTGGGCTGCATTGTTTTCTGTTTCGAGAGAGGAATCCTGTTGTACCGACCTTAAGATAACGCAACAAAGCTGCTCGTGAAATTGTATGTCCGCAAAGCAAACACCTAAAGCAACCGTAGTCGGCAGGGTTTGAACCTGCGCGGGGAGACCCCAATGGATTTCAAGTCCATCGCCTTAACCACTCAGCCACGATTACAATAGATTACAGGTCCTCTGGGCTTAGCGCGTGTGGCAAGGTGGGGCGAGCCGGCAGCGTAACAGGCGATGTAATGGGGCGTCAAATACGGACAGGCAGGACATCAACAAAAACAGCCAACAGTCCCCTGTCATGACCCGGAATCGCTGCGGCCACCAAAAAGAGTCATAACCATAATATGATCAAGGCAAGCCAACAGCACTCTGGCGAAGTTGTGAAAGCAGGACTTCCCGACTACATCTACAGGGAGGGAAGCCTTTTGCTCAGCTGTCAAAGAATTTCTGGTGCGTGTGCTGAAGCAACGCACGATCAATACAAAGGGCGATGCCAGAACAGCTCACAAAGTAAAGGTGAGGAAGAGGTGGGCACCCATCGCCCAAACAGGGACTTGAACCCTGGACCCTCAGATTAAAAGTCTGATGCTCTACCGACTGAGCTATCCGGGCTCGTGAGGGCATGCCCCAAGTTATCGGTGTAGACGCTCAAGGCGGGGGTGTCCTGCAGTTGCGGTTCTGTTGGTCGTTTCCGCCATTGTGTTTTACACTAGGCCCCGGCGATGCTTCTCAGACTTACAGGGTGCTGTCAGCTTTGGGTTCTATGCACCTTTCTGAAGTAGGGTTGTTCAGTCTTACATCTGGAGGCGATGCCACCTGTAGATTGCAGTTCATCAAGTACACCTGAACCGGGTAATGGGATTCTGGGAGTTGGCAGGTAAGTGAAACTCAGACGTGTTTTAAAACTACCCTGACAGCTTATCTTTGGTATTTTTCTGCTCTTGCATGCCTTATAGGTTCCTTCAAAGCAAACATTTGTAAAATCACAGAAATTGTTGTATGCTCACATTGGTTTACATTAAACATGTACAGTATATATATAGACTGTGGTTCACTAATCTGATCTTGTGTGGTGTGCTATCATCGTCACAGCACACCACACGTTATAGGTGCAAAACTATTAAATCCAGGATTTTTTGTGCTCATGTTTGTGGTACTTTGAGAACCGATCAATAATTATTAGCTGCTTGAGCCGAATTGTAGTCTAGAGCAAAAGCTTCTATCACCTCGCCTGAGTCTGAAACCACAGCATGGCCACAAAGGTAGACACCATCACAGGGCTTTGAACAAGACCCATCCACATAGATGTGTTGTCCCCCATCTAGGGGCGTATCCAACAGATCGACCCTAGATGAACAAGAGGTTGTCAGTTCAAAGATGCAATCATGATCAACAGTCAACTCTGCCATATCCACCCAGATAGCCTTTACATTTGGCCCAGATCTGTTTTAAGCCCCTTGCCTCCGTTTCTAGCTCAGAGACGTTTTCTGATTGTGAACCAGATCCGTGCCAGATAGAGGTTTCAGCTTAAACATTCTAACTGCCATCAGTTCAGTATTTATATCGGTTTACGGATCTGGCCCAGATAATTTTTCCCATAGGTAACCGAAAGACATTAGTTGTCTCTGACACTGGTTTGGTCCAGATCTGCAATATGATTCTGAGCCGATACTGTTTTCACATAGGCTTCCTTATGTGGACCACATCCGAAAAACTTTTCTCAAACTGTGTGAAGAACTCCGTATAAACATTTTCAAAACAACATGGTTACCTGTCTGCATATATTTTTTTCTATCTAGAGCATGAGATAAATCCATTGTCATTAAGCTGAGCAATATTATCAGTGTTTAAAAATACAGCAACAGCATTTTGTGATTCAGGTCCATCACGGCACAGGTCCGTTTTCATCCGTAATACGGACTTCAGCCAGAAGCGCCAAAAAAATTCAGCAAACCAAGCTGTCGACGCCATTTCTCTCATTCTGAATCTGAACCCTCGGAAATTCAAACCGACCAGCTATACCACAAGTAAGTTTTTATGTGTTATGTACATCTACCTGTATGTGTTTATTCTAATTTACTGCCTACTTAAATGTGCAAGTGAAATGCTGTTTGCTTTGTAGATAGCAGGCTGTTATTTGCGCACCACAATCGGTGTTAGCCATTTGATGTTAAAGCCGCATCTGCTATAGCGCTACTACGCTAGCATATACAAATATGAGTGTTGCACAGAATAAACCTAATTATAGGATAACCTTATAAACTTTTTAATAATATATATTTGCGCTAATGTGCTGAATTTTAAAAGGTAGTCTTATGCCGTTATAGCGCTGAGAATTGCAGCCAGACATTCATGAAAATGACATGCAACATTGTGTGCTTAATTTTACACATTGACCAACCATTAAAACACTCGCTTTGATTGTATGCTGCCAGCTAGCCATCATTTAACAGTGTCAGTCCACAACCTGCAGCTTATGTAGATCTATAACCGCTTCGTTGCACTAGCAGAAAAACCTTGACGCGATCCTCACCTTCTGCTAGTGCAACGAGGCTGCCATAGCCTACGTGTAGCTGCAGATTGTGTCATCAGTGACTATAGGCGCTTTACGTTACATGGACATTAACAATCAGATTAATCATTAAACTGATTAATATCAGAACGCTGAATACTCCGGTTTACATGCAACTTGAACCTAAAAAAATTGGATTTCGTGATGACGGCATTCACCCTCAAGTCTGCGTATTTTTAAATGAGGAGAGGCGACCCCGTAGTAAAAGTAGGTATTTTATTTACCCAAATAATCATATGAATAAAGCTCTGGGTCACAGCTGTCCCTGTTTATACAATTATATGAAAGTCTTATGTCCAGGCACTCTGTGACTGCTCGCTCTTGACCCCCACATTTATACACAGTGATACAAATCTCCCGCGTCAGGACAGGGTCCTCCTTGAATTCCGATCTTTCTACTATTTATACATAGTTATCACATATGTGAGGTGCATAAGGCAAAGGTATCTCCTTATTAGAGTCCTTATGACTGCTTGTGGCAGCCAAACACTCTGCAGCAGTCATGCTCTGTTGCACACTCTGACCCATCTCCCTCGCATACCAGAGCAGGAGGTATGTGAGATAAACATGCCTCTACTCCTAAACATTTTATATATGAATAAGCAGCAAGCATAAATGATTATAAGTAATATTGATGAAACATAGATGATTATGCCCTTCACATTTGATATCATGCTTTGTCATTGTCCTCATTGGGTAGCTTAGACCTATTTTTCCTTTTTCCTACAGACATAGGCTACACTATATTGCTCACAGCACTAGATCAATCAGTCACACAATGAAACATGGCTTCTCAAAAATCACCAGACATACCCTAGTACAATACTACGGCCATTAAGTAGTCTGCAGTTTAGTTAGTATATTTAGGCTGGCCCAGACGATCTTTATTTTTGATAAACCAGACACATTTTCCAGTCACATAATAAATAAAATTAAGTAGGACAACAACTTACAACATACTTTCCATTCAAACTGTTGAGACGAAGGTATAATACTTTCATTCCATTCCAAAATTCCATACTTTTTTTAATTATTATTTACAGTTGAGAGTTACCTAAATTAAAAAAATGAATAGACGCAAGACACCTGTTTCCAGTTCAGCGTTGAGGAGAAGAGCCAGGGTGGACCTTAAAAAGAAGGTTAACTGATATCGGCCAGGAAACACCTGCAGCCACACTTCCTCCCAGATATATTGGGTCTCCAACAAATGATGTTGCAGAACCTGAAAATGAAATCATGGAAGAAAATCTTGGATTAGATCCAATGGCAGCTGTTGTGTCTGACCCAGAGGAAAGATCTTATTATCATGATGATAGTGATGTAGAAGAAATATCTGACTGGGAGGAACCGGAAAAACTCAGAAATCGCCTTTCCAACTGGGCATTAACATATGGTATTTCCCATATTGCACTTTCGGCTCTCTTGGCAATATTAACGGTCCACCACCATGACTTGCCAAAAGATGCACGAACTCTTCTTAACACAAGAAGAGATTATTCTGTTAGGGAGCTCTGCGGTGGCCTATACCACTACATTGGCATTATTGAGGCGTTAAAACATACCCTTTCCCAGTGGAAAGACAAGCTTGTCGATGGATGTTGTTTACATCTTCAAATGTCAGTGGATGGCCTGCCACTTTTTAAAAGTTCAGGTCTTCAGTTGTGGCCCATTTTAGGTAGGTTGGTTGGAGTACCCATGAAAGAACCTGTAGTCATCGGGATGTACTCAGGTATGAAGAAACCTGACTCATCAAAAATGTTTCTCACAGATTTGGCAAATGAGCTTTCAAAATTACAGGAGGGGTTTACATTTGAGGGGAAAAGGCTCATTTTAAAAGTTCATTCAATGATCTGTGACGCACCGGCAAAATCCTTTGTGAAAGTCACAAAGGCTTTTAACGGTTACTATGGCTGTGACAAGTGTATTCAGAGTGGGGTGTACCTCAACCACCGCATGACATACCCCCTCCTGAATAGCCAGACACGGTCTGATGAGGCATTTGCCAGGCAGGAAGATGAGGACCACCACCATGGCCCTCATGCCTTCACAAATGTAAATTTTGGTTTGGTGTCCCAAGTCCCACTGGACTACATGCACCTGGTGTGCTTGGGGGTTGTAAGGCGCCTCATCTTTCTGTGGATGAAAGGTCCTCTTACTGTCAGTGTACCAGGGAGAGACGTGGACAGAATATCCAGAAATCTTCTAAGTTTAAGACCCCACATTCCTTCAGAATTTGCTAGAAGGCCAAGAGCACTGAACGAAGTGGATAGGTGGAAGGCGACGGAGTTCCGTCAGTTTCTATTATACACAGGGCCGGTGGTGTTGCGTGAGGTGTTAAGACCTGATCTATATGCAAACTTCCTGCTGCTTTCGACAGCCATGGCAATGCTGGTCTCCCCTTTCTTTGCCAGAAAGCACAACGGATATGCCAACAGCCTCCTTCATGCTTTTGTGGAACATTTTGCAAGCCTGTATGGAAATGATCAGCTAGTGTACAATGTGCATGGGTTGACCCATCTTGCACAGGATGCAAAACATTTTGGCAATCTGGATGATATATAATCCTTTCCATACGAAAATTATTTGCAAAAACTCAAGGGTTTTGTACGCAAACCCTCAAATCCCCTGGCCCAAATAATCAGACGCCTGTCCGAGGGATTAAATGGTGGTGTTACAAGTGACCAACCCATCAAATTGTGCAAAGAACATGCCCGAGGCCCTGTACCAGTACCAAACTTGATCTGTCACCAGTATGACGAACTGATATCAGAGAGGTTCACCATGACCACAACATGTCAGAACAACACATTTCTGGTGGGCAAAAATGTGTGTCAAATAATGAATTTAATTGACTGTCACGGTGATGTCACAATTGCCTACAGACAGTACGGGACAGTTGGACATTTTTTTACCTATCCTTTTAATTCAGAAATTCTAAACATTGTGATCCCAGCTGACCTAGGCCATGAGATAAAATTCTCCAAACTGTCATCTTTCACACAAAAATGCATGGCTGTCCCTTTCAATGAGGCAATGGTGGTTATACCATTGTTTCATATGAAGGACTAGACTTTATTTTTGAAAATCATAATCAGTTCAGTTATAAAATCATCTTTTATTTTTTACACAATGATTTTTAACAGACATTTTGTGGAGTCATTTTCCTTGACGAGGACACAACAGAAGTTGTGCCGAGGTCATGGGTTAAAGATGACGAATGCTTTTGGCCAACATTCATTTCCGAGGAAAAAACCCAAAAGGCCATAAAGAGGCACGAAATGCCAGGCCCTGGCTGGAAAAGCTTCAAAATAAGAACACTCTTTGAAAAAGGTAAATAAACAAGCAAACAGGGCAATTCTGTGTATTTTCATGTTAGGAAACAGTTATGCCATACTTCCTTTGTTCTTAAATATCTCCATATCTGTCTCTCTTAATTTTTTTTATAAAAGTATATGACTTCAGTCAGGCAAGGCAAAAGCTGAAGGACTACAATAAAAATGGAACGGCAGTCCTCCAATCAGAGGATGAGGGCTCAACTGCAAAAAGGAGAAGAAAAGCGACACAGTATGTACATTATAGATAATTGTTGTAGTACTGAAAAAGCTATGGCTGGGGATGGGTTTGGGGTACAAGTCTGTAGTATCAAAATGACACCTCAAAGTAATATCTTAAAAAAATATCTTAAATGTTCATGCCTGCCCATTGAATGATGCTATTGCCTTGTCATTACAATTTGACCTATGTCTTCACTAGATACGCAGGATTTGAAAACGGCAGTACTGACTCTGAGAAGACTCCAAAAAGAAGACCAGAGTCTCGGCCTCTCCCTATTAGTGCTACCCTTCCTAGGCTCCCTCCACCCCCCCTCTGTAAGTTTTGATTTGCTTTCCAACTTCAACAATGCACAGTCCAGTGATTTGTACCACTGCAATATGTTGATTCACGGTTATCCCTTTATCCAAAAGCGGACTTCGCAGTGGACATGGGTCAGGAGTCTCTGGACAACACAGGACAGAAAAACATAGGACAACAAACCTATACAGACATAAGCTGGAATGTGAGGAGGGAGTCAGACCCCTTTAATGGTAGGAATCATACTCTGTAGCAAAATTACAATACAAATGAAAGTACAAAGGTAATGTTCTGTCCTTTTCCTTTCTCTCCTTGTCCGACAATCTGCCTCTCTTGTTATAATTTTCCGTCAATGGTCATCTAGTAATCAATAGCTCAGCGCAGTCAACAACACCACCACCACCTCAATACTTGAGTCCAGTGTCTGACATCAATATGGGCTTCCCCTATTCACATGGTGACTTTTTCATACACATTTTCAAGTACATGTGTACAATAAATATCCTGTATATATATACTTATTTTTTCTTGTTTTCTGATTTTAACATTTACATACCTTTCCTCAATTAGCCAGCTGTGGTGGAGAGCCTGGAGGTCACCTCCTCTTCAAGCCAACCTTCAGAGTTGGCCATGAAACAGGGCCAATTCTTTGCACACGTAAAAAAAAAGAGTGTACTTATTCATTCACAGTGTTAACAATGTTTACAACATATATATATGAGTGATAGTATGCAGCTGTGGGTTGATTTTATTGACGATCATTGTGTGTATTATTTCCTTAATGTTTTAATAACATTCTTTTCTCCAGATTAACACTTTTTTTTTCAACTTTCACAATGTTTCAGCGGCTCAGCTACATGGCCTATTGCTTTTAGAAAACCTAAAACAGCAGGTGGCCCAACTCGCCACCATTGTGAACCTGCTCATGGCCAAGGTCAATAATGGCCTCCAGCCAGCAGCCTTTGAGTGGTCCGAGGAATTTCAATTCCCCCTGGAATCAGATGCAGAGCTGGACCGCTTTGAGGCCTGGCTGGTGGACCCTGCCAATGATAGGCAGAAACATGCCCTTGTAAGCATATTCCCCCAATATGTTCTCATTGTACTCAAGACACTTGTTTCATTTTACACTAAATCTAATTAATCTGAACTAATAATTATTGCTAGACTAAGCTCTTTATGATTATGTAACTTGAATCTTATGGATATCATCCAATTGCCCACACTTATTCATTAAAAACACTGTCAAAAAAGTGGCTTAACTGTTTAAAAACTTGTGCAACGATGATCCAACCACAATCTTCATGCCCCAGGTGAATACAATGTCTGCTGTCGGGGGTGTTGATTTGAAGAGGGTGACATGGAACATACGGTCATACCTGTTTTCCTGCCCCTTTCCCGAACAATTAATTGGAAGGGTGTTAACAAGAAGAGGGCCTTCCACAGGATGGCATCACGGGCCCTCCTCAGTCGTAAGTAGACTATTGCTTCAAATGTTTATCTCGTCATTACAATGCCCTTAGTGAATTAATATTTATTCACTCAAAAGTCTTACAGATTACTACTGGAAAAGAGTTTAACAGTCAAAACTGATTGTTATAGAAATATATATATATATATATATATATATATATATATATATATTCATACATACATACATACACACACTACCGTCAACGGCTCACTTCTGCATTTAACTCCATTATAACTAGCTTTATTAAGTAGTCAACTGGAATGCTCCAAGATCATTATTAGTGCACAAAAATCTGTCAAGAGGTGCTGAACACATATGGGATAGCTTTGAGAGTTGTTGGCTTTGAATGTCTAATTTTTGTTTTAGAGAATAAATAACAAGTGTGCCATATGCATTTATCAATACAGAAGTTGAATGCATTAAAATGTCAAAAAATTTAAACGTTTCTAAAACAAAGCTTTGTATTATAATGACACTTAGTTGTGTTTGCTAAACTATAAAAGGGTAAACAAAGCATCATGGTATTCCTTTTAGGCTCTTTAAGAATCACAAATTTTTGCACACTTGGAATTCTCCCAATGAGTTTTAAGTAGACATTGGAAATGGTTATTATTAAACACTAAAATGTGCCCATACCTGTTGAGTACATCCTGACTGATTTCTGTATACTCATTATGACCGTAAAGCATTCAAGATCATTATTTCATGAAGCTAGTTATAATGGTGTTTAATGCCTTATTGAGCAGGTGACCTCAAACTTGAACGGTAGTGTGTGTGTAAATGCATATATACAGTGGTGACCAAAAGTATCCGGAAGTGTTGGTTTTTGAGCAAGAATCACACACTTTTTAGTTTTTTTATGAAATAACCAAACCAGGGTATTTCCAATTGCTCAACTCAACTGAAACAACAATTGTTTTACCCAAATTCAACACAAAATATCACCAAACTCTATTTGGGCTGTCAAACGATTAATCACGTTTAAACGCATCCAGAATAAAAGTTTTGTGTTTACATAATATTTGTCTGTGTACTGTGCATATTAATTTTGTATTTATAAAAACATACACATACATATATGTCTATATATATATATACTGTATATATTTAAGAATAAAAATAAATGAACATTTATTTTTAATTAAAATGATTGGATTCTATGTATAAATACATGTAAATATTTCCTAAATGTGTATGTGTTTATATGTAGACTATATACATTGCCTAAAACTCGATCACAACCTGCCTTTTACATCAGGCTTTATTTGT
Organism: Barbatula barbatula; assembly: GCF_947034865.1. Lineage (NCBI taxonomy): Eukaryota > Metazoa > Chordata > Actinopteri > Cypriniformes > Nemacheilidae > Barbatula > Barbatula barbatula. The sequence continues at coordinate 14,978,988 of NC_136768.1, forward strand.
AATTTAAATATTATGCTGCTGTATTTTCAGAGACCCCCACAGATATTTGAGTTTTCTGCTTTCATGGGCTCCCATCCAACTCGAACCCTGTGTAGTGGGGAGATGAATGAAGTAGTCTACTTTTACTCGCTAGGAAGTACAAGGACAAACAACATATACCGTACCTTTACAAGAGAGGATGACAATCGATCCTTCCTGCACAGATTTCCATTGATTCAATTCTTCAAGTTTTGACGCCTTCGTAAAAAACAGAATACACAAACAATAATGCCTTCTGTTTATTATTCGATCTTGCTGTTTTTTTTTTTTATTAGGCCTTGGGGCTACGTCTTAACCTCCATGGTTTGATATAGTCGATTTGTCTTATTTTGCTTCAGTTTTACACGATCAGTTTTTTTATTATTAGGCTATTATTACTGCATTCCATCAACTAATGCACAAACCATTATAGAAGTAGGCCTAATTAGAAGGATGGGCCAATATTCATTTGAGCAAATGCAATATATGTCTGCCTGTTTTGTTGTCATGTAGTCCTAGCACTGATCCAAATTTCTCATTCATCCTCATCTGTAATGACATCTGTTTCCCAGGTGCAGTGCGCAAATGCACGTTGACGGCAAATGCGACAGAGGCAGAAATATGGAGGCATGCCATAAGGTGGTTTGCCCTTTCAACAGATAGGAGAGGAGGGCGCCAGGAGAGACTGGCACGTCAGCAGCAGCAGCAGCAACAGCAGCCACAGGACCACCCATCGAGTGAAGCCGATCAACGATGCAAGAAACCGGATTTTGTTTAAGTGCATGTTTTTTTTGGTTCACGTTGTTTTAATAGCCTGTGCGTTGTTTATCATTAGGCTACAACAAAGAATTTGTGGTCATAAATTCTGTGTTTGTTGTTGACTTTGTTCATTTTGTTAGTTTTTTGTCCTATCATTAAACCTGTGAATTTGTGGTCATTAATTATGTGTTTGTTGACTTTGTTCACGTTGTTTTAGTATGCGTTTTAATCATTAAAACAATTTATTTCAGCTATAGCCTATACGCATTGCTCCAACTGAAACCTGTAGCCTTTATCAAGTTAAGTCAAGCTATTTATTTATAGCCAATGCCTTGTAGTGAAAATGTTTTTCTGGACATTCCACAAACTGTAAAAAATGTAGGACTATGCCTAGGTAGTCTATAGGTTACTATGATACCCTAACTGACAAAAATGCCGAAAATAAGGCAAAAGCAGAATCCGGTGGTGATTTAAGAAGAATACACATCCGGCACAGGTCAGGTAGGCGGAATCATTTCACGCACCCGTTACACATCTGTAACGGGATGATCGGGAGGCGCTGGATCGGCGCTGGCATATATCCGCAACAACCCCTAAAAACAGACCCGAAACGGCTTCGGCCCGATGTGCGTTTGGACTCCGGAACGATTCCGCGAGGCTGATCCGGACCAGATCCGGCTCTATCGTATTGCGGTTGCGGCCCTGTTCCGTTACAGAGTCCAGTGGCTATCTGGGCATCATACCCAAAAGTCCCAGCAAAGCACGATTAATGTTTGCTGTCGTTTGTATGTCAAGATTTTTCGTAGCCAGCAAAATAGCCTCGTACCCTGATCGTCTTTGTGCTGTCATGTGTTGTGTTTGCATGTTGTGTAAAATTGCACCGACCTGATGCGACGCATACAATGTCATTGGGTGTGACAGAACAGTTTTCTCTGCCATTTGCACAATCAAAGCAGCTGCAGCCACAGCACGAAGACATGCTGACATACCTGTAACTATTTTATCTAACTTTTTGGACAGATATGCTACTGGTCTATATGTGGAGCCATGCAGTTGCAACAGGACACCAACGGCTACACCCTCTGCCTCCCTAGCATGCAAGTGAAAAGGTTTGGTATAGTCTGGTAGGCCCAATGCTGGTGCTTTAATGATGGCTGCTTTTAATGCATCAAAATGTTCATCTGCCTCGGACGTCCAGTCCAGACGTGTGTTGGGCAGAGTTTTGTGATCATTCAGACCTCTCAGGTGCCTATCATGAATCGTGCAGTCAGGTATCCACGATCTGCAATAGTTCACTAGTCCCAGAAAACTTTGGAGCTGCTGTACTGTTCGTGGGGACTTAATGTTTCTTATCAGTTGGATCCTGTCTGTGGATATTGCTCTGAGGCCTTGCATCAGTACATGACCTAAGTATTTCACCTTAGTCTGGATCCATTGAAGTTTTTCTTTTGAGGCTTTGAAACCTGCGTCCGCAAGCACATTGCACACAATCACAGATGCTTTTTCACAGTCCTCCTGTGTCTCCCCCGACACTAGGATGTCATCTGCAAACTGAAGCACACACACTGTTGATGGCAAATCATTCATTATGGCCATCCCGAAAAGACAGCGGGTGAGTCCGCATAGCCCTGTGCAAGACGCTTCCACTGATATTGATTAATAGCTCTCAGGTCCTGAGTTAATCGCCAAGTTTTCCCATCGGCTTTCACTACAGGGTTAATTGGTGTGTTGTATGGTGAATGTGTTGGTTCGAGGACACCCTGCTGGACAAAATTTTCAATCAAAGGCTTAATACCTTCCTCTTTATCCCTTGACAAAGGGTATTGCTTAATGTAAACAGGTTTATTTGTTTTAAGCTTTGTTCTATAAGGTTCCATATCAATGAAACCAGTGTCATCCTTGAACTGAGACCATAACAAAGGGTTAATCATGGAGTCCACCCGTGCAGGCATGCTGGCACAGGAAACTGGCGTGTGTGAGCTGCTTCGCTGCTCACATGTCGGTAATGGATCAATGGATGCCTGTAAACTGGACAGAAAAGAGAAAACAACTTTTTTTGCAGTGAATTTAATATCCATACCCAATTTGTGCATCATATCACGACCTAAAAGATTTAGTGGAGCACCTGGTATAATTGTAAATTTGTGAAAGAATGGTTTAACACCTGAAGCTTTAACCTCCAAGGGAGGTGTCACAGGACATGCAATGTCAGTTCCTGTTATTCCCACAGAGTGAATTATCTGATTAGTCAAAGGACCCTCATATTCTTTAGCTGTCATCGATGAAGCATCAGCACCTGTATCAAGCAGTAATGTTAGAAGCTGCCTATTCACCACAAGGGTAAATTAAGGCAAATCCTCTCCATTATTTGAAAATGTTAGGGTCATCATACATAAATCGGAACTGACATCACTCTGTGGGCACCCCTATGCTTGGTTGGGGTGCCATTGGGTTTGAAAGGTTGCACCCTAGTTCTCGTTACTCCGCTGTGGTGCGCGTCTCCTATCAGCAGAGTCACACTCTGCGAGACGAGCTGGGGGCCGAGTATCACCCGAGGTCAGTTGTGGCGTCATGTGCCTCTGCAACTGCCTGCACTGACGTTTGAAATGGCCCCTCCTTCCACAGTGATAACAAACCCTATCTGACTTCCCCCTTTGTTGTGTGCCTGTCTGTGGGTAAGAAGTTTGATTGCGGTTATTTGTAAACATGGCATTTAAAATTTTAACAGTGAAACCACCCGATGCGTCAAGTTCCCTTATTCGTTTTCCTAGAGTCTCTATGGACATCTCGTGCAAATTCGATGTGGTGATTCGGATTAATTGCGCTTGCTTCGCATTCATGTTATTCAACATTGTGTTAATAAACAGAGGCTTTAATTCATTGGTTAAGGGAAGTTTAGAATCGTCGGTCCACGCTCTCTGAAAACGCACGAAGAATTCAGACACAGATTCTTTCGGTCTTTGTTTAGTGCTGGCAGCAAAAAACAAATCTTGTCTGCTACCTAGACGTTCATCAAGAAAAACTCTCAACTCAAAATGTGTCAACATTAGTAACCTTCTCCCAAAAGAATTCATGCGGGTTTTGAGACGTACCACTGCCGGTAATCTTATCATTATCGGATGATAACGTGGGGCACTTTTGTACTAACATTTGTTCAGTTACATCTCACTCGAGCGTTCTCAATAAAACTGCCCTGAAATCGCTCCCTGCAAAATGTGCATATTTTGTATGCGTCTTTAAAAGAGTCACATATTTCCCTACTTCTTGTGGGGATGGCAGACTCTTACAAATTGATTCCATATCGGACATTTTTAGCGGTCTAATATTCACGGTATTGCCAGCTCGAATCCAAACCATTGAATTCTGAGGTGCGTCACACGCAACAAGTTCGTCATCTAACTTTTTGTTTTCCGTCTTTTTAACAGGTTTCACGTTTTCAATTGCATTGCGCTGTGCGCTGGGTTGAATGTTCTTGGGACCATTTTTCTGCGGCACAGGGGCTGACGGCAAAGTTTCGGGCTGGCAAAAAGTACTGTATGACGGTGGCATTTTAGATGCACCCTGCTTTGCTACATAAGCAATAATTAGTTTTTTCTCAGGACCTTCATCCCAAACCTTTTTATAATCTTTCCATAGAGCACAAGCTTTAATCATGTATGTATAATCCCAATTCGGATCACCCGTCTTTCACCATACTTTTTGCCCTCTCGATTCCGTCATCCGAAAATTAACCTTCTCTCGGATACGGTGAATCCATTTGTGGTTTCATTTTCTTTGATCACCTTGCGAAATTACTGACATACGGTTCGACATAAAAACCTTGATCATTTCTATACATAAATGCAACTGGCGTTTCGCCAGGCAACGGACGTTTCGAATTAGAACCTCCCATCTTCCACTTCAAGAACACAGATAAGTATTGGGGTTTAGTATTTGGAACCCTGAATGCTCAATCGACTGTTTCAACTATAATGCATGTATCGTATTTTGACCCTGGGTGTTTTTGATTCACCTCACTTTTAGTCACACTCTATCAACATTCGATTATGATTTGAATATGAATTTATTTCTCTAAACAGAATTTCTGAAATAACAAAAGATGACAAAAGCTGTTTCTGAATGACAAAGCTTACATCGCAATCACCATATACAGTAACATGACATGTATATCTTACTCGTGTGTTAATAATTGTTTTCAGGCAATTAATGTTGTGTGCAACCACATCACAACAATGGGAATTAAATCCCACTAACAATGAGCGCTAAACCTATTTCGTCTCTCTACGAAATATTAATCACCAGAATCCTACAGGATAAGTGGCATATATGCTTCAATCAAAATTTGTCAAAGAAATATCAGAGCATTTCTTCCAACCAAAATGTGTCAAAGAAATATTTTAAAACACTTACCCTTTTAATTGTAGGTCTGTGCCCGATCGTCGGTGTGCCTGCCTCAGCTCGGCTTTGGTCTCTTGATTCAAAGAGGTTTTCGCAGGTTCGAATCCTGCCGACTACGTTTGCTGAGCATCGAGCTCAGCTGCTGATTTGTGTCTCTCGAATAGTTAAACCGAAACTTCATCTCAAGTCAAGGCCTTGGCCGCAATCCCCAGGTTGGAAGCCGTGATTGTATAGTGGTTAGTACTCTGCGTTGTGGCCGCAGCAACCCCCGGTTCTAATCCGGGTCATGGCAGCATATTGTGGGGTCTTGATGAAGCACGTCTTCCCTCTCACTTTGGCCATGTGTAGGTGACGAGCACCAACTGCCTTCTAAGCCTTTTACCCGGGTTTGAGTAGTGGCTAACGCACTGAAATAAATAAAAAACCAGATACACCATGCACTTCCTCATCAAAACCAGATGATTCCTCCCAGCTATCCAAAATGGCAGAGTGCGTTAAAGATATACAACATTGGATGACCTGTAATTTCCTTCTTTTAAATTGTAATAAAACAGAAATATTACTTATCGGACCAAAGACACGCAAACCGAATATTTCTGATTATAAACTGCAAGTTGAAGGATGTACCGTTACTCAAACAAATACAGTAAAAGATCTAGGCGTTATATTAGACAGCAACCTGTCATTTCGAAATCACATCTCAAATGTCACAAAAACAGCCTTATTCCACCTAAGAAATGTTGCCAAGTTAAGAAATATTCTGTGTGTTGCTGACACGGAGAAGCTTATTCATGCATTTATGACCTCAAGACTTGACTACTGTAATGCGCTACTTAGTGGTTGTCCTGCATCATCAATAAACAAACTACAGTTAGTTCAGAACGCAGCTGCCAGAGTTCAAACCAGGTCCAGAAAATACGATCACATAACCCCAATTTTATCAACCCTTCACTGGCTACCCATTAAGTATAGTATTGACTTTAAAGTTATTTTAATCACTTATAAAGCCTTAAAGGGTTTAGCCCCTACCTACCTAACAGAGCTTCTATCACACTACAACCCATCACGCTCTCTAAGATCTCAAAATGCAGGACTTTTGATAATACCTAGAATATCTAAATCCACCAAAGGGGGCCGAGCTTTCTCATACGTAGCACCTAAACTCTGGAATAGCCTTCCTGACACTATTCGAGGATCAGACACACTCGCCCAATTTAAATCTAGATTAAAGACACATCTTTTCAGCCAAGCATTCCCTTAAAGCAAATATGTTTAATAAACCACCAGGAGATGCTGACATTAGATATTATTTACTAGAATAATTGGATTTATTATATAACACACCATGTAGTGTGTTTTACCCTTTCTTGGTTTTTCGTTTTTCCCCTGTAAAGCTGCTTTGGAACAATGCAAATTGTGAAAAGCGCTATATAAATAAAATTGAATTGAATTGAATCTATGTCCGTGTGAGAGCCACTGGTGGCCTGAGAAGCAAACAGACTCCAGTCTGTGTGTAGAAACCTTTCCTGGAGTGAAAAGTCTGCCCCCGCAGGCCACACCTTGATGGTCTTCACTGATGGCTTCACACGATTGATGAGATTAATGTACTTGGGGGTGAGGAACAAAGAAAGGTGATCAGATTGACCCAGGTGGGGGAGGGGGGTCGCGGTGTAAGCTTCAGCCATGTTTGTATAGACATGGTCCAAAGTTATGTTTCCTCTTGTGTTGCAGGAAACATGCTGATGGAATTTAGGGAGCACTGTCTTTAAGTTTGAGTGATTAAAATCTCTCGCAACAATATATGCAGCCTCCGGGTGAGCAGTCTGTCGTGTACTGATGGCTGCATGAAGTTCTTTCATAGCAAGCTTGGCATCAGCATCCGGTGGAATATAAACTGCCGTTATAACGGTGGAAGTGAATTCCCGTGGCAGATAAAACGGTCTAGATTTAACCATGAGAAGCTCAAGGTTATCCGGCGGGTGTCTCCCGACAATAACAGAGTTCGTGCACCAAGCTTTGTTGATGTAAATGCACAATCCACCTCCTCTTGTCTTGCCGGATTCCTCTGCCGTTCTATCCACCCGGTATGTGTTGTAGCCCGCTAACTCAATAGCGTTGTCCGGTATACCGCTGTGTAGCCATGTTTCCGTGAAGATTATGACATTGCAGTTCAAAAGTCTTTTGCTGTTGATGATGCGGAGTCTAATCTCGTCCATTTTGTTCACTAATGATCGAACATTAGAAAGGAAAATGCTGGGTAAAGAGAGCCGGTGTGGTGTTAGCTTTAGCCTAGCTCTTAGCCCTCCGCGCTTCCCCAGCCTTTGTTTACGATCTCGACGCCACCGACAAGCACTTCCGCCCGCCCGGCCGTGTAGGGTGCGTAGCATCGGATGTTCTGACGATCTCATGGACGAGTTGAATGTTACTGATACAACTTCCGGACATGCGTAAACTGATATCCAAAAGCTCCTGCCGGGTGTACGATGTAAATGCACAACTGTTCTGGACGAACAGACCTGAGATGAGCAAGAAATACACTATATAAATGCTAAAACTGGAGAGATGCTGAGCCTCGCGATGTACACGCGCCGCCATCTTGGTCTAAACTTGTAAATGGACTTGTAAAATCTTGATTTTGATGAAAGCAACTGATAAGTGAGCAAAAGCACCAGCCAGTGCATGTAGCATTTGCATGGACTTGGGCCAGGACGTCCAACTGCAAGACCAGACTGCTGAAAGATAACACAGAGGTCTGCAAAAGGAACATCTCTGTTGAAACGCACCACTCTGCTTGCATTGGCCGGGAATCAGACCCGGGTCTCCCGCGTGGCAGAATTCTACCACTGAACCACCAATGCTGCCCTTGACGACTGCCCCTAGAGGCCGATGCGCAAACAAACCAAAACGATGCCCAGGAACCGATCCCTTTTTGCCAAGGCATCCCCTTTGTCCCTAGTAACAGAATCCATTAACGTGTGAAATGCCGAGTTGGATGAATACCGTTAAGGCTCACATTTCTAGAGAGACTGCAGTGAAAGACCACTGAACAGGAAAAGGCCCTCCCATTTGCATTGGCTAGAAATCTTACCTGGGGTTCCCACACGGGACACATAGAGCTTTAACAGCCACATTTCTTATCAAAAGTACCACCCTACCTGCATTGGCTGGGAGCTGGACCCCTGCCTCTTAACAGGGAACCGAGTATTCTACCACTGATTATAAACAGAATTTCCAAGAGCAGCTGCTAAACTGATCCATTTGAAGCTGCCCCTCACACCACAAGTAATTTGCACATAAAGCAGAAGACGTGAAAGTGTTGACAGGTGAATGGCTCAAGTTTTAAAAGAGGCCATTAAACAGACACACAGAAGAGCACACAGGATGTGAACAGCCTGTTTTGACACGGCGAACTATGACACGCAAACTAGACTATCACTTGCAACGGCCAGGAATCGGACCCGGGTCTCCCACTTGGGAAGCGAGAATTCTACCACTGAACCACCAGTGCTGTCTGTTGCCTTCACCTTCAGGGTCTGCCGCTAACCACACACGTCCGGTGCCCATAGAACTTGTAAATGGACATGTAAAATCTTGATTTTGATGAAAGCAACTGATTAGGGAGCAAAAGCACCAGCCAGTGCATGAAGCATTTGCATGGAATTGGGCCAGGACATCCAACTGCAAGACCAGACTGCTTAAGGATAACACAGAGGTCTGCAAAAGGAATATCTCTGTTGAAAAGCACCACACTGCTTGCATTGGCCGGGAATCGGAACCGGGTCTCCCGCATGGCAGGCGAGAATTCTACCACTGAACCACCAATGCTGCCCTTGACGACTGCCCCTAGAGGCCGATGCGCAAACAAACCAAAACGATGCCCAGGAATCGACCCCTTTTTGCCGAGGCATCCCCTTTGTCCCTAGTAACAGAATCCATTAACGTGTGAAATGCCGAGTTGGATAAATACCGTTAAGGCTCACGTTTCTAGAGAGACTGCAGTGAAAGACCACTGAACAGGAAAAGGCCCTCCCATTTGCATTGGCTAAAAATCTTACCTGGGGTTCCCACACGGGACACATAGAGCTTTAACAGCCACATTTCTTATCAAAAGTACCACCCTACCTGCATTGGCTGGGAGCTGGACCCCTGCCTCTTAACAGGGAACCGAGTATTCTACCACTGATTATAAAAAGAATTTCCAAGAGCAGCTGCTAAACTGATCCATTTGAAGCTGCCCCTCACACCACAAGTAATTTGCACATAAAGCAGAAAACGTGAAAGTGTTGACAGATGAATGGCTCAAGTTTTAAAAGAGGCCATTGAACAGACACACAGAAGAGCCCACAGGATGTGAACAGCCTGGTTTGACACGGCAAACTATGACACGCACACTAGACTTTCACTTGCAACGGCCGGGAATCGGACCCGGGTCTCCCGCTTGGGAAGCGAGAATTCTACCACTGAACCACCGATGCTGTCTGTTGCCTTCACCTTCAGGGTCTGCCGCTAACCCGACACGTCCGGTGCCCTTAGAACTTGTAAATGGACATGTAAAATCTTGATTTTGATGAAAGCAACTGAATAGGGACAAAAGCATCAGCCACTGCATGTAGCATTTGCATGGAATTGGGCCAGGACGTCCAACTGCAAGACCAGACCGCTTAAATATAACACCGAGGTCTGCAAAAGGAACATCTCTGTTGAAAAGCACCACACTGCTTGCATTGGCCGTGAATCGGACCCGGGTCTCCCGCGTGGCGGGCGAGAATTCTACCACTGAACCACCAATGCTGCCCTTGACTACTGCCCCTAGAGGCCGATGCGCAAACAAACCAAAACGATGCCCAGGAACCGATCCCTTTTTGCCGAGGCATCCCCTTTGTCCCTAGTAACAGAATCCATTAACCTGTGAAATGCCGAGTTGGATGAATACCGTTAAGGCTCACGTTTATAGAGAGACTGCAGTGAAAGACCACTGAACAGGAAAAGGCCCTCCCATTTGCATTGGCTAGAAATCTTACCTGGGGTTCCCACACGGGACACATAGAGCTTTAACAGCCACATTTCTGATCAAAAGTACCACCCTACCTGCATTGGCTGGGAGCTGGACCCCTGCCTCTTAACAGGGAACCGAGTATTCTACCACTGATTACATATAGGATAGATTTTTAAGTTTTATTACTGGTATATAAATCGTTCAATGGCCTAGGACCTCAATACATTGCAGATATGCTCATTGAATACAGACCCAAAAGAACACTCAGGTCATTAGGATCGCATTAGCTAGAAATACCAAGGGTTCTCTCCAAGCAAGGAGAGTCTGCATTTAGCTATTATGCGAGCCGCAGCTGGAACTAGCTTCCAGAAGAGATCAGATGTGCTCCCACAGTAGCCACATTCAAATCCACACTCAAAACACATCTGTTTAACTTTGCATTTGATTAATGTGCCACTGTGCCTCTGACCGTCCGACTGTTTTTGCTGTACTTAATTTTATTTATTATCTATTCTAAACTATATTTTATTTTATTTTTATTCTTAACTGGTTCATTTTTATTTTCTTATTTGTTCTAAACTTTGTAATTTTATTTTTTATTCTTAACTGGTTACTTTTATTTTTCTTATTTCTTAACTGTTTTATCAAATGGATATTTTTAATTTCTTCTATGTGAAGCACTTTGAAACGCCATTGTGTATGAAATGTGCTATACAAATAAACTTGCCTTGCCTTGCCTTGATTATAAACAGAATTTCCAAGAGCAGCTGCTAAACTGATCCATTTGAAGCTGCCCCTCACACCACAAGTAATTTGCACATAAAGCAGAAGACGTGAAAGTGTTGACAGATGAATGGCTCAAGTTTTAAAAGTGGTTATCGAACAGACACACAGAAGAGCCTGGTTTGACACGGCGAACTATGACACGCAGACTAGACTATCACTTTCAACGGTGGGGAATCGAACCCGGGTCTCCCACTTGGGAAGCAAGAATTTTACCACTGAACCACCAATGCTGTCTGATGCCTTCGCATTCAGGGTCTGCCGCTAACCCCACACGTCCGGTGCCCATAGAACTTGTAAATGGACATGTAAAATCTTGATTTTGATGAAAGCAACTGAATAAGGAGCAAAAGCACCAGCCAGTGCATGTAGCATTTGCATGGAATTGGGCCAGGACGTCCAACTGCAAGACCAGACTGCTGAAAGATAACACAGAGGTCTGCAAAAGGAACATCTCTGTTGAAAAGCACCACACTGCTTGCATTGGCCGGGAATCGGACCCGGGTCTCCCGCGCGGCAGGCGAGAATTCTACCACTGAACCACCAATGCTGCCCTTGAAGACTGCCCCTAGAGGCCGATGCGCAAACAAACCAAAACGATTCCCAGGAACCGATCCCTTTTTGCCGAGGCATCCCCTTTGTCCCTAGTAACAGAATCCATTAACCTGTTAAATGCCGAGTTGGATGAATACCGTTAAGGCTCACGTTTCTAGAGAGACTGCAGTGAAAGACCACTGAACAGGAAAAGGCCCTCCCATTTGCATTGGCTAGAAATCTTACCTCGGGTTCCCACACGGGACACATAGAGCTTTAACAGCCACATTTCTGATCAAAAGTACCACCCTACCTGCATTGGCTGGGAGCTGGACCCCTGCCTCTTAACAGGGAACCGAGTATTCTACCACTGATTATAAACAGAATTTCCAAGAGCAGCTGCTAAACTGATCCATTTGAAGCTGTCCCTAGTAACAGAATCCATTAACCTGTGAAATGCCGAGTTGGATGAATACCGTTAAGGCTCACGTTTCTAGAGAGACTGCAGTGAAAGACCACTGAACAGGAAAAGGCCCTCCCATTTGCATTGGCTAGAAATCTTACCTGTGGTTCCCACACGGGACACATAGAGCTTTAACAGCCACATTTCTGATCAAAAGTACCACCCTACCTGCATTGGCTGGGAGCTGGACCCCTGCCTCTTAACAGGGAACCGAGTATTCTACCACTGATTATAAACAGAATTTCCAAGAGCAGCTGCTAAACTGATCCATTTGAAGCTGCCCCTCACACCACAAGTAATTTGCACATAAAGCAGAAGACGTGAAAGTGTTGACAGGTGAATGGCTCAAGTTTTAAAAGAGGCCATTAAACAGACACACAGAAGAGCCCACAGGATGTGAACAGCCTGTTTTGACACGGCGAACTATGACACGCACACTAGACTATCACTTGCAACGGCCGGGAATCGGACCGGGTTCTCCCGCTTGGGAAGCGAGAATGCTACCACTGAACCACCGATGCTGTCTGTTGCCTTCACCTTCAGGGTCTGCCGCTAACCACACACGTCCAGTGCCCATAGAACTTGTAAATGGAGATGTAAAATCTTGATTTTGATGAAAGCAACTGATCAGGGAGCTAAAGCACCAGCCAGTGCATGTAGCATTTGCATGGAATTGGGCCAGGACGTCCAACTGCAAGACCAGACTGCTTAAGGATAACACAGAGGTCTGCAAAAGGAATATCTCTGTTGAAAAGCACCACACTGCTTGCATTGGCCGGGAATCGGAACCGGGTCTCCCGCATGGCAGGCGAGAATTCTACCACTGAATCACCAATGCTGCCCTTGACGACTGCCCCTAGAAGCCGATGCGCAAACAAACCAAAACGATGCCCAGGAATCGACCCCTTTTTGCCGAGGCATCCCCTTTGTCCCTAGTAACAGAATCCATTAACGTGTGAAATGCCGAGTTGGATGAATACCGTTAAGGCTCACGTTTCTAGAGAGACTGCAGTGAAAGACCACTGAACAGGAAAAGGCCCTCCCATTTGCATTGGCTAGAAATCTTACCTGGGGTTCCCACACGGGACACATAGAGCTTTAACAGACACATTTCTTATCAAAAGTACCACCCTACCTGCATTGGCTGGGAGCTGGACCCCTGCCTCTTAACAGGCAACCGAGTATTCTACCACTGATTATAAACAGAATTTCCAAGAGCAGCTGCTAAACTGATCCATTTGAAGCTGTCCCTAGTAACAGAATCCATTAACCTGTGAAATGCCGAGTTGGATGAATACCGTTAAGGCTCACGTTTCTAGAGAGACTGCAGTGAAAGACCACTGAACAGGAAAAGGCCCTCCCATTTGCATTGGCTAGAAATCTTACCTGGGGTTCCCACACGGGACACATAGAGCTTTAACAGCCACATTTCTGATCAAAAGTACCACCCTACCTGCATTGGCTGGGAGCTGGACCCCTGCCTCTTAACAGGGAACCGAGTATTCTACCACTGATTATAAACAGAATTTCCAAGAGCAGCTGCTAAACTGATCCATTTGAAGCTGCCCCTCACACCACAAGTAATTTGCACATAAAGCAGAAGACGTGAAAGTGTTGACAGGTGAATGGCTCAAGTTTTAAAAGAGGCCATTAAACAGACACACAGAAGAGCCCACAGGATGTGAACAGCCTGTTTTGACACGGCGAACTATGACACGCACACTAGACTACCACTTGCAACGGCCGGGAATCGGACCCGGGTCTCCCGCTTGGGAAGCGAGAATGCTACCACTGAACCACCGATGCTGTCTGTTGCCTTCACCTTCAGGGTGTGCCGCTAACCACACACGTCCAGTGCCCATAGAACTTGTAAATGGACATGTAAAATCTTGATTTTGATGAAAGCAACTGATCAGGGAGCAAAAGCACCAGCCAGTGGATGTAGCATTTGCATGGAATTGGGCCAGGACGTCCAACTGCAAGACCAGACTGCTTAAGGATAACACAGAGGTCTGCAAAAGGAATATCTCTGTTGAAAAGCACCACACTGCTTGCATTGGCCGGGAATCGGAACCATGTCTCCCGCATGGCAGGCGAGAATTCTACCACTGAACCACCAATGCTGCCCTTGACGACTGCCCCTAGAAGCCGATGCGCAAACAAACCAAAACGATGCCCAGGAATCGACCCTTTTTGCCGAGGCATCCCCTTTGTCCCTAGTAACAGAATCCATTAACGTGTGAAATGCCGAGTTGGATGAATACCGTTAAGGCTCACGTTTCTAGAGAGACTGCAGTGAAAGACCACTGAACAGGAAAAGGCCCTCCCATTTGCATTGGCTAGAAATCTTACCTGGGGTTCCCACACGGGACACATAGAGCTTTAACAGCCACATTTCTTATCAAAAGTACCACCCTACCTGCATTGGCTGGGAGCTGAACCCCTGCCTCTTAACAGGCAACCGAGTATTCTACCACTGATTATAAACAGAATTTCCAAGAGCAGCTGCTAAACTGATCCATTTGAAGCTGTCCCTAGTAACAGAATCCATTAACCTGTGAAATGCCGAGTTGGATGAATACCGTTAAGGCTCACGTTTCTAGAGAGACTGCAGTGAAAGACCACTGAACAGGAAAAGGCACTCCTATTTGCATTGGCTAGAAATCTTACCTGGGGTTCCCACACGGGACACATAGAGCTTTAACAGCCACATTTCTGATCAAAAGTACCACCCTACCTGCATTGGCTGGGAGCTGGACCCCTGCCTCTTAACAGGCAACCGAGTATTCTACCACTGATTATAAACAGAATTTCCAAGAGCAGCTGCTAAACTGATCCATTTGAGCTGCCCCTCACACCACAAGTAATTTGCACATAAAGCAGAAAACGTGAAAGTGTTGACAGATGAATGGCTCAAGTTTTAAAAGAGGCCATTGAACAGACACACAGAAGAGCCCACAGGATGTGAACAGCCTGGTTTGACACAGCAAACTATGACACACACACTAGACTATCACTTGCAACGGCCGGGAATCAGACCCGGGTCTCCCACTTGGGAAGAAAGAATTCTACCACTGAACCACCAATGCTGTCTGTTGCCTTCACCTTCAGGGTCCGCCCCTAACCCCACACGTCCGGTGCCCAGAGAACTTGTAAATGGACTTGTAAAATCTTGATTTTGATGACAGCAACTGATTAGTGAGCAAAAGCACCAGCCAGTGCATGTAGCATTTGCATGGAATTGGGCCAGGACGTCCAACTGCAAGACCAGACTGCTGAAAGATAACACAGAGGTCTGCAAAAGGAACATCTCTGTTCAAAAGCACCACACTGCTTGCATTGGCAGGGAATCGGACCCAGATCTCCCGCATGGCAGGCGAGAAGTCTACCACTGAACCACCAATGCTGCCCTTGACGACTGCTCCTAGAGGCCGATGCGCAAACAAACCAAAACGATGCCCAGGAACCGATCCCTTTTTGCCGAGGCATCCCCTTTGTCCCTAGTAACAGAATCCATTAACGTGTGAAATGCCGAGTTGGATGAATACCGTTAAGGCTCACGTTTCTATAGAGACTGCAGTGAAAGACCACTGAACAGGAAAAGGCCCTCCCATTTGCATTGGCTAGAAATCTTACCTGGGGTTCCCACACGGGACACATGGAGCTTTAACAGCCGCATTTCTGATCAAAAGTACCACCCTCCCTGCATTGGCTGGGAGCTGGACCCCTGCCTCTTAACAGGGAACCGAGGATTCTACCACTGATTATAAACAGAATTTCCAAGAGCAGCTGCTAAACTGATCCATTTGAAGCTGTCCCTAGTAACAGAATCCATTATTGTGTGAAATGCCGAGTTGGATGAATACCGTTAAGGCTCACGTTTCTAGAGAGACTGCAGTGAAAGACCACTGAACAGGAAAAGGCCCCATTTGCATTGGCTAGAAATCTTACCTGGGGTTCCCTCACGGGACACATAGAGCTTTAACAGCCACATTTCTTATCAAAAGTACCACCCTACCTGCATTGGCTGGGAGCTGGACCCCTGCCTCTTAACAGGCAACCGAGTATTCTACCACTGATTATAAACAGAATTTCCAAGAGCAGCTGCTAAACTGATCCATTTGAAGCTGCCCCTCACACCACAAGTAATTTGCACATAAAGCAGAAGACGTGAAAGTGTTGACAGATGAATGGCTCAAGTTTTAAAAGAGGCCATTGAACAGACACACAGAAGAGCCCACAGGATGTGAACGCCTGGTTTGACAAGGCGAACTATGACACACACACTATCACTTGCAACGGCCGGGAATCAGACCCGGGTCTCCCACTTGGGAAGAAAGAATTCTACCACTGAACCACCAATGCTGTCTGTTGCCTTCACCTTCAGGGTCCGCCCCTAACCCCACACGTCCGGTGCCCAGAGAACTTGTAAATGGACTTGTAAAATCTTGATTTTGATGAAAGCAACTGATTAGTGAGCAAAAGCACCAGCCAGTGCATGTAGCATTTGCATGGAATTGGGCCAGGACGTCCAACTGCAAGACCAGACTGCTGAAAGATAACACAGAGGTCTGCAAAAGGAACATCTCTGTTCAAAAGCACCACACTGCTTGCATTGGCCGGGAATCGGACCCGGGTCTCCCGCGTGGCAGGCGAGAATTCTACCACTGAACCACCAATGCTGCCCTTGACGACTGCTCCTAGAGGCCGATGCGCAAACAAACCAAAACAATGCCCAGGAATCGATCCCTTTTTGCCGAGGCATCCCCTTTGTCCCTACTAACAGAATCCATTAACGTGCGAAATCCCGAGTTTGATGAATACCGTTAAGGCTCACGTTTCTAGAGAGACTGCAGTGAAAGACCACTGAACAGGAAAAGGCCCTCCCATTTGCATTGGCTAGAAATCTTACCTGGGGTTCCCACACGGGACACATAGAGCTTTAACAGCCACATTTCTGATCAAAAGTACCACCCTACCTGCATTGGCTGGGAGCTGGACCCCTGCCTCTTAACAGGGAACCGAGTATTCTACCACTGATTACATATAGGATAGATTTTTAAGTTTTATTACTGGTATAAAATTGTTCAATGGCCTAGGACCTCAATACATTGCAGATATGCTCATTGAATACAGACCCAAAAGAACACTGAGGTCATTAGGATCGCATCAGCTAGAAATACCAAGGGTTCTCTCCAAGCAAGGAGAGTCTGCATTTAGCTATTATGCGAGCCGCAGCTGGAACTAGCTTCCAGAAGAGATCAGATGTGCTCCCACAGTAGCCACATTCAAATCCACACTCAAAACACATCTGTTTAACTTTGCATTTGATTAATGTGCCACTGTGCCTCTGACCGTCCGACTGTTTGTGCTGTACCTAATTTTATTTATTATCTATTCTAAACTATATTTTATTTTATTTTTATTCTTAACTGGTTCATTTTTATTTTCTTATTTGTTCTAAACTTTGTAATTTTATTTTTTATTCTTAACTGGTTACTTTTATTTTTCTTATTTCTTAACTGTTTTATCAAATGGATATTTTTAATTTCTTCTATGTAAAGCACTTTGAAACGCCATTGTGTATGAAATATGCTATACAAATAAACTTGCCTTGCCTTGCCTTGATTATAAACAGAATTTCCAAGAGCAGCTGCTAAACTGATCCATTTGAAGCTGCCCCTCACACCACAAGTAATTTGCACATAAAGCAGAAGACGTGAAAGTGTTGACAGATGAATGGCTCAAGTTTTAAAAGTGGTTATCGAACAGACACACAGAAGAGCCCACAGGATGTGAACAGCCTGGTTTGACACGGCGAACTATGACACGCAGACTAGACTATCACTTTCAACGGCGGGGAATCGAACCCGGGTCTCCCACTTGGGAAGCAAGAATTTTACCACTGAACCACCAATGCTGTCTGATGCCTTCGCCTTCAGGGTCTGCCGCTAACGCCACACGTCCAGTGCCCATAGAACTTGTAAATGGACATGTAAAATCTTGATTTTGATGAAAGCAACTGAATAAGGAGCAAAAGCACCAGCCAGTGCATGTAGCATTTGCATGGAATTGGGCCAGGACGTCCAACTGCAAGACCAGACTGCTGAAAGATAACACAGAGGTCTGCAAAAGGAACATCTCTGTTGAAAAGCACCACACTGCTTGCATTGGCCGGGAATCGGACCCGGGTCTCCCGCGTGGCAGGCGAGAATTCTACCACTGAACCACCAATGCTGCCCTTGACGACTGCTAAACTTGTTTGTAAACGTGTTTATACGTCTTAACAGGTAACCGAGTATTCTACCACTGATTATAAACAGAATTTCCAAGAGCAGCTGCTAAACTGATCCATTTGAAGCTGCCCCTCACACCACAAGTAATTTGCACATAAAGCAGAAGACGTGAAAGTGTTGACAGATGAATGGCTCAAGTTTTAAAAGAGGCCATTGAACAGACACACAGAAGAGCCACAGGATGTGAACTGCCTGTGAAAAGCCTGGTTTGACACGGCGAACTATGACACGCACACTAGACTATCACTTGCAACGGCATATATATATATATACGGGAATATATATTCTGTATATAAATCAATTTGCGTTACACATTTCCATCTACAATTACGATGAAAACGATAGTAGGTATATCCTGAGCCCTATCATTACACCACATTCTTCACCAATTTGCACAACATGAACAGCGTCGTTCGAGCAGATGGAAAGCACGATTCCGTCATTGTGTCCTACTCCTAGCTGAGGTATTGTTAAAAATACTATGTGCACATACTGTATGTTTTGTGTTAATATTTGAATTCAGATTCACAGCATTCTATGTTGTTCTTAATTATAGGTTAAAAGAACAGCTACTCCGATTTATACTGAAATAAATGCCACCGTACCACTGCTAAAATTATACTTCGATGGTAGGCAGAACCTCAAGGTGGACTTTCGACTCAACCGGGACTCTATGGAAGCTTTGATGATGATGCTGCCACAAGATGAAACACATTGATGGGGACATCTCATAACCACACTGATTATTGTGTACTGGCTAGCACATGGTCTGTCATACAGTGTGGTGTCCCGGGCCTTTCAGGTGCCAGTATCATCTGTTTGTAGGCTGGTTCACACAGGAACCGTAAAGATTGCTGCCTTGCGGCAGCAGGTTATTCAGTTCCCAGATGCACAAGACCTTGATTTGGTTGTCCTTGGTTTTGAAAATTTGGCCAACAGCCCCATCTTCTCCAAGTGTGTGGGTGCTATAGATGGATGTCATGTCCGCATAAAAACCCCTGCTGGACCCACTGGCCAGGACTACATCAATAGAAAACTCTTCCCTTCCATTCAGATGCAGACAGTATGTGATGGGAAGGGCCGGTTCCTTAATGTTTTTGTGGGATATCCTGGTTCTGTCCACGACACTAGAGTCCTAAGAAACAGCAAGATGTATAAAGATGCATTGTATCCTCCACAAGGATACTTCCTTTTGGGGGATGGAGGTTACCCCTGCATCATTCATCCTGTGGCTATTATTACTCCATACCGGGAGCCAGTGCAAGGGAGAGTGCAGGCCCGCTTCAATCACTACCATGCCAAGGCTCGCTCCATAATTGAGCGGGTCTTTGGTATGATGAAAACACGCTGGAGGTCTCTACTTTTCAAATCCCTTGAGGTGGACAAGACCTTTGCCCCAACAGTTATCATGGCGTGTGCAGTTCTGCATAACATTTGTCTGACAACAGGAGACGTGATTGAAGCCCCTGAAGTGGTGGATGATGTTGGTTTACCTCCACCCTGTCCTGTGAGAGGGGTCTGTAGTGGGAATGCCTGGCATGATAATCTGGCAGCAAAACTCTCAGCTCTTCAGGTGTATCCGGTGGAGTTAAATGAACATGATTATTGGTAGACACAAAGACAAATTTTGGTACACACAATGTTAAGGTTCAGATTGTGTATGGAGTAAAAAAATCCGTGTCTCCAGCCTCATGCATTAAATTATTTGCAATACCCACATCACCAATAGTTTAATGTAAATAAACATGTTTACCAACTACACCAATATTTTAGTTTTGTACTTATGTGGCAACTGTGTTTACCATAAATTGTCTATTAAGGCACATAATGGCACACAAATGATCAAAGCAAAAACAAACAAACAAACAGAGATTGTGTTCAACTTTTTTTAATCAATTGTTCAAAGAGGTCAAGGAACCTATTTGAAGTAGATTTCATTAATTCGTGCGTGGCTTGAAAACGTTCCTCCTCTTTTTCTGTCTCCTTTTCTAGAAAATCTAGCACTTTGTTGGTTCTTTTCCTTTTAGGTGGCGGGGGACCCGAAGAAGTACAGGGTGTTTCCTTGTGAATGTTGCCTGTGCCAGACGGTGCAGAGGTTGTGGAGTCCTCCTTCCTTTCCTCCACAGATGCAGATGGTGACAAGCCAGGCTCATTGGACCCAGCAGAACTGCCAGTGACTTCTGCGTCGCATGAGTCTATCAGAATGGGAGGCTCAATAGACGGCCTCCCCCCAATAGCCTCATGCATCGCAGAAAACCACGGCCATGTGGCTGCTGTGGCCTCCCCACTTTCTGTTCCCGTTCCCGTAGGAGGACAGCGGAGCTCCTAAAATAAAATAAATATATTGTCTAATAAACTAGCAAGAAGAAAAGTCACACAAAATGAAATAAATACATGCATTCAGTTTGTACCTTATATTTTCTTTTTAAATTGTCCCATTTTTTGGAAATTTGGTTTGGTGTTATAATTCCATCCAAACCAATCCTCTGAAGAACTTTACTACACAATAAAAAAAATCAACAAATTCTTCACTCAAACAAAGACAAAGATAGTGTAACAATATTATGATAAATATTATCTAAAACCTCACTGCGTTTATCAAACAAATTGAAAACAAAATGTTTTTCCATGCATACTGGTGGAACAGAACTCACATCCAGGCTTTTTTGGCACTGTTCCTCTTCCCAGTGAAGTCGGAATCCAGCTCCATCCTCAATTTAATTAACTTTTCAGTCTCCTCATCAGTCCCTGTAGGAAAGAATTTTACACCACAGTTAAGCAGTTCCAAATAATAATGTTGCATATTAACCGGCATAAACAAATATACTGTGTAATCAACACATTAAAAGGAATTAAGGCCTAAATCAAAATCATTCTCTATTCCCAATTTATCATATTTAAAAGCAATAAGCCAGTAAAATCAAGAAACATAATAAACATAATTAAATCTGTGCTGAAAAGTACACTTTATACATCAAAATTAAAGGGACTGTCAAAAAAAGTACACACATTTGCAATAACTTTATCACTTAATACTCACATTTATGTGTGTTTGATTGTTCTGCCATGGTTAGCACTGGGAGCAGATGTGAAGTGGGAGGAGAATTTATACGTGCGTCACGTTTAGGCAATAAAAAACTTCCGCATAGGATACACCTGTGTATCCTCGCTCAAGACTCCTCAGGAAGCCTCCTCCCTCCTCGATCCTCGACTCCTCCCGGTGCAATTAGAGAATTGAGATGTCCTTCAATATGGCTGAGCTCGATCGGGTTCCGGGTCATAGGATGGAGGATAGAGGAGCGAGGAGGGATATTGAGAAGCACCCAACGTTCCCGAAACTTTCCCTGCAGGTTAGTTTTTTCTAACCAACAGCGAACGTTACCGGAACGTTCCCTGTAGGTTAGTTTTTTCCTAACCAAAAGCGAACGTTCCCGAAACGTTCCCTGCAGGTTAGTTTTTTCTAACCAACAGCGAACGTTACCGGAACGTTCCCTGCAGGTTAATTTTTTCTGACCAACAGCGAACGTTACCGGAACGTTCCCTGCAGGTTAGTTTTTTATAACCAACAGCTAACGTTCTCGGAACGTTCCCTTCAGGTTATTTTTTGAGGGTAACAATACAACCAAAAACGTTCTGTACAGGTTCCCTCTAGGTTATTAACTAATGAAAATTAGCAAACAATCGCAAAAAAGTGCTTGCTAACTCTCTTTCAGATTCCAATTACCATATTGCACACTTCGATTTAAAATGATATTTTTATATTTATAATTTATTGAGAATAAATGCATATATTTTCTTAGAAAAACTAAAATAAATAAAAGAAAAAAAATTGTCAAGTTACATCTTGCTCGCGTGCGGTGCCCGCGAACTCTGAATGCGGGCAGCCTATAGGCAGGTGGCCTTCTGAGAGGAGCCGGCCGGTCCCGTCAGTTTCCTGAGGTAAAATACTTTTTTAACTTAATCAGCATATAAAAAAGACACCTGTAGTGAGCTTGTAAATTGATTGTAAATGACATTAAAAACTACGAGAAAGGTAAAATAGTCTAAGCTGTAAAACTGAGGCCATGTACGTGTGCGCGCATAGCTGCATATTCCACTCTAATTCAAATCACTGACCGTTTTCCTGAGGTAATTATTTGTACTTAACCGGTCGAATTTTAAGCTTAACGTATAAACCTAAATGTAAATAACGTTATTAAAAATCTAAAAAAATAGTTTACCGTGCAGCAAGAATAAGATCGGTTTCACCACTTCAAATTAATCTATCATAAAATGGACTCCCTATACCTACATTTCATGTACATGTAATCAGTAAGCTATATAGCACATCTATGAGTACCGTCTTTCCTTCTTTTTATAGGCTACAGTCACCGGTTCTTTCAGTTAACGTCACGTTGTGCTGATGGGGCAAATTCGCACGGATTAAGATAAAACAAATTCGTTTGATAGTTACACCTAACGTTACTTATAATTTTTTTTTAAATCAGTGTTTCCCAATCCTGGTCCTGCAGTGCCCCTTCTTACTTGTTAGTGGGTTTCAATATTCTTCCAATTGCTGGAGCACATATAAATTGAAATGTACATATGAAGAATATTTTAATGTGTTTTAGAAGTGCTATTACATTTGATATGTTTTCTTATTAATACTTGCTTGCAATGCTTGAAAATATAACTAGTATGAGAGTGAAATCAAGCAAAACTTAAGAGTTGATATTAAGTGTACTTCAAGAGGAAGTGGTGTGTGGGTGCTGTGGGGATTTTAATGTGTTTTAGAAGTGCTATTACATTTAATATGTTTCATATGCATTATTACTTTTATTCATTCATATGCTTCATATGCAGTATTATTCCATATGCAACATTACTTTTAGAAGTGTTTTATTATTCTATTACTTGCATACAATAACCCTTAACCTCAAATAATGTGTTGGAGTTAACCATGAAAACTTAAGAGTTGATACTGAGTGTACTCCGAGAGGAAGCGTGGGTGTCAAGAGCATGCAAAAGAAAGAGGAAGTAGCAGGAGACAGCGGAAGTCTCAGAATACATGCATGCAACTGAAGAGATAAATGTAACGCCAAAAAAGGAGAAAATGTACACACACAAATATTCCATTGTCTGACCTTTTAAACTATGTTGTTGCTGGGTAGAATTGGGCTGTGTAGGTTGTCATTTAATGTTTTGCAGACATTCTGAGAACGATGGGGTGAGAGCTGATTGGACTAATACCAGGCAACACGTCACCGGTCCACAGAGAAGATAGACGGCGTGAAATAACTATAAATATGATGCGGAACTGTTTTCCGGGGTTGTTTTTCTGTAAAGACACTTTGTCTAAGGCAACCCAACAGCTGTTGTATTTTTTGAATCTTCTGATCAATAAAACTTCAAGATTTACTTTGACTGGCCTCCCTCCAATTTTGAACACGCAAGAACACATTTAGAATGTCCTATAGGTGGTGACATCCGACGTGATTGGAGAAGAGGGGCATTTAGAAGAATTGTAAAAGTCGGGGATTGACCGAGAACTGGGACGAGATAACTTTGAGTCCAACACACGGCCGACAATATAAAAGGTAAGCAGAAAACCTGTTTAAACTAATTTCTGCAAATTGAATATTCCAAATTCATGTGTTGAATTTAAAAGTATATCCGTGTCATTGATTACAAAATAGAAATTGTTGATATTTGTTGATCAGAATAAAAGGATGGTTTTAAACATTTGAAGACGAGGTTAGATTCCTGCGTCACAATAGTTAAGAAGAGAACTATTGTTGGTTTTGAACATTTGAAGACGAGGTTAGATTCCTGCGTCACAATAGTTAAGAAGAGAACTATTGTTGGTTTTGAACATTTGAAGACGGGGTGAGAGGCCCGCGTCACAATAGTTAAAGATAAAACTATTGTTGGGAAATACTTTTGGGACGCCTACACGTAACCAGTCGTGAGTACGCCAAAAGATAAAATTATTGTTGGAAAATACTTTTGGGACGCCTACACGTAACCAGTCGTGAGTACGCCAAAAGATAAAATTATTGTTGGAAAATACTTTTGGGACGCCTACACGTAACCAGTCGTGAGTACGCCAAAAGATAAAATTATTGTTGGAAAATACTTTTGGGACGCCTACACGTAACCAGTCGT
Organism: Barbatula barbatula; assembly: GCF_947034865.1. NCBI lineage: Eukaryota > Metazoa > Chordata > Actinopteri > Cypriniformes > Nemacheilidae > Barbatula > Barbatula barbatula. The sequence continues at coordinate 15,003,379 of NC_136768.1, forward strand.
GAGTACGCCAAAAATAAGTAAACTGTATATATATTGAGAGTTTATTCTGTAATGAATATTATTATACAAAAAGTATAGTAAAACATAAGTAAATTGTGTATATTTAGAGTGTATTGTGCATTGAATATTATTTTAAAAGAATAGTGAAAGACAATTACAGTGTATATATTGCTTGTGTATTGTGTACTGAATATCAGTTTGTAGAATGTCTGAGTTTGAGAGAGAATGTGAGGAATACGGGTGTGTCCCCGGTAATTTTACAATGGAGTCAGAAATGTATGGAAGGAATCGGAGAATGTATTAATTAAGATAACAACAAAAATCAGGGAAATGGAGGAAAAAGCGCATGCAAGTTTAAACAGCGGCAGAAAGAGCTAAATGGAGCATTATATGAAGATTGCGCATGACAGAACGAGTGTGTGGCTGTGCTTGAGACAGTGTAGGGGAGGGGTGTGTGTGTGTGTGTGCGTGTGTGTGTGTGTGTGTGTGTGTGTGAGACAGAGAGAGAGGGAGAGTGAGAGAGTGCCAGAAAGGGAGTGAAAGACAGAAAACAGCAACATTTAGGCATTTGTGTATGTGTTAATGGAAAACCAATGAGAGTTAGGTGTATGTTTAATGTATAAAGCCAGTGGCTGGATGAAGAGGTAGAATGGGTGTTCTGAGAGCATATATACAGTATACAGAGAGAGAAAGAGTTTTCTTAAACAAACACTTTGACTTCTGCAAAGATTAATTGTATTATATTTTATTATAGTTTGCTCATTCATCATGTGTTATAGGTCATGCAACTCAAAGTTCTCAGTTTAATTGTCAATTATTATTATTATTTTTTTTTTGGGGTGATTTCCCTGAAATTCTTTAGGTGGAATAAAATTGACCCCAAGGAAAACATCAGAATCAAATTGCTCTGATAATTTTGTATTGGAAAAAGTGAATGTCAAAATCTATTTTTGTTATTACAGACTTTGTTATCCTGGCAAGTCAGAAGGTGAAACAAATGTCCCAGCAGCCACCCCCACATACAGGCCCACCCTATGGTGCTCATCCCTATGAGGGGTGCCCATAAGCACTATAACCATACACAAACCTTAACCAATCATGGGGACAAAACAATAGGCAAAGGGGTAATTGAAGAGGGAACGGGGAAGACAGGGAGGCGGGCGGAGCAGGGATCAGTGTTATGCGTGTGGCAGATATGGACACTGGGCAAGACATTGTCCACAACTGGTCACAAGGTCAAGGTCAGAAAAACGGACTACCTGAGGGGGGATGGGGTCCCCAAAGAGGTAGGTCCAGTGGTCGTGGCAGGGGACCACACACCCCAAATAACCCGGGGCAACATCTCTCGTCATTCTCCAACCTACAGGCGCCTATGCACCCTAACATGGGGCCCGGTGAATGGGGCGGAGCAGTGTTGAAAGGGCACACAGAGAAAGGTGTGATTGAAGATGGCCTATGACTAAAACCATTACAAGTGAAAGTTTCAGGTCAGTGTCTGTCGCATTAATTCCTGTATTCCTGTAACGCCCAAATCCCTTTATTAGTGAAACATTTACTGATTAAATTATATTTGAGTTAGTATATTGTGTTCAGCAGAAGCCAGATGGGACCAAAGCAAATTGTTACCTTTCAGGTAACACACCTCATGTGGGGAAGAGAGGGACGTAGACATATATTGGGTAGTATTAGACCATAGTGTAGCGCCAAACTATATAATGAATGGTCACTCAACTTAACAAATGGTTTACATGCATTGACCTGGCCAACGCCTTTTTCTGTATTCCCATCGCCGAAGACTGTAAATCGTGTCTTGCTTTTACATACCGAGGGTGTCAATACTCTTATAATCGACTGCCGCAGGGTTTCATTTTGTCACCAGGGATCTTTAACCAAGTTCTTAAAGACCAATTACAACAGTGTGCGTTACCTGACGATTGTGTTCTCATAATGTACGTTGACGACCTTTTGCTGGCGGCCACAACCAATGAAGATTGTTTGAACGCCACAGATGTTATTTTGAAACAGTTACATGTCTCCGGATTTAAAGTCAGCAAAGAAAAGTTACAGGTTAGCAGACCGTCTGTTACCTTTATGGGCCGTTCAATCACAGGCCAGGGCACGACTCTATCCGACCGCCAACGTGACGGCATTCTGTCACATCCAAAACCGCAGACTGTAAAGGACATGCTATCCTTTCTGGGCTTGACTGGGTTTAGCAGAAATTACATACCAATGTATGTAGCAGTCACCCAACCATTACGTGACATGGTGAAAGAGCAAGGTATGCGCAATGTTCAAGCAAAGTTGACATGGACCCCAGACGCTGAAGCAGCATTCATTAAGTTGAAAGGGGAGCTTTCACATGCTGCATATCTACACAACCCTGAATACAGTAAGGGTTTCTTTCTTGATGTATCTGAAACAGGAAACAGCGCACATGGTGTACTTTTCCAGAAGATGCCAGGCACCAGACGCGTACTCATGTACATCAGCGTTCTCATGGACACGATTGAGCGACGCCAGCCGGCCTGTGCCAGGTTCGCAGCTGGTTTGGCAAAGATCATTGAAAAGACGTCACATCTTGTGATGGGTCATCAACTGACAGTCCTGACCACACATTCTGTCATGTCATTTGTCAATTCCGCATCTTTCACATTTTCGCCCTTGAGACAGAGAAAACTGTCGAAATGTTTGACAGCGCCAAACATCACTTACACACATGACGGCATCAACATGGCTGATCTGTTCACCACGGGAGAGCCACATGACTGTGCACCCATCACTGACCTGGCGTGCCGTGTCCGTGAAAATCTGACCGCCACGCCGATTGTTGGACACTCGGACGTGATCACATTGTTTACGGATGGTTGTTGTTTCAGAGCTCATGATGGCTCTTTGGTCTCAGCTTATTCAGTAGTGCAGCAAACAGATGACGGGTATATAACCAGACAAGCCGAAAAGATAACAGGGAAACAATCAGCACAGAGAGCGGAGCTTATCGCTGTTACACAGGCATTGAAAATCGCAGGCCAAGGCAAAGTCAATATTTACAGTGACTCAGCGTATGTTGTTGGTGCAGTCCATGTCGAGCTTGCTGTTTGGCAAAGGTGTGGCTTCGTCACCAGCTCTGGCAGACCAATAGCACACGACCTCGAAGCACGTGCTCTGTTGGAGGCATTGCAAATCCCAGAAGCAGTCGCCGTCATAAAGTGTCAAGGCCATTGCAAAACTGACAGTGTAATAGCAAGGGGTAATGAGGCTGCTGACTTGGCTGCCAAAACAGCTGCAGGCTATCAGGTGACCATGATGGTACAGACTGACAGTTCATATGTGAAATTGTTACCATCTTTCAGCAGAGAAACACTTGTGGCCGAACATGGCAAATGCACACCAGAAGAACTGTCAACGTGGACAGAGTATGGGGCCCTGTGCGCACCAGATGGTCTGTGGCAGGCCCCAGATGGCAGACCGGCATTGCCCATGAGCCTGTCACGCTCAATCATGACCCAAGCACACACTATGTCGCACGTGAGTTCAAAACAGATGATGAAAACATTGCAGTATTGGTGGCATCCCTTTCTCACTCAAATGGTATCAGGTTTTGTACTCTCATGTGAAATTTGTCAAGAGCATAACGTCAAGCCATCGCTAAAACAGCTGAGGGGTGTATTTTCACCGGTGCATGGCCCAGGGGAGGAGATTGTTATTGATTTCACAGACATGGTAGAGAGGGTGCAAGGGAAAAGATATCTGTTGGTGATGGTTGACCAATTCACGGGTTGGCCTGAGGCTTTTCCCACGGGAAGGGAAGACAGCACTGCAGTCATTAAGTGTCTCATCAATCAGTACATCCCGCACCACGGTTTTCCTCGGCATATCCGTTCGGATAATGGATCACACTTTAAAAATGAGCACCTACAAGTTGTGGAAAAGGCACTGGGCCTAACGCATGCATTTGGGGCCGTTTATCATCCAGAATCGCAAGGGAAGGTGGAACGCATGAACTTAACACTGAAACTTAAATTGGCTAAAATCTGTGCACAGACCAAATTGACATGGCTCGCAGCTCTTCCATTGGCTTTAATGTCTGTACGTTCGTCTGTCAACAGAATCACTGGCTTTACACCTTTTGAATTGCTTACAGGTCGCTCATTTCCAGGACCATCGACGCCGCTGAAGCCAGAAGCCTGTGCACCAATTTCACACTGTGTTTATTATGACAAACTGACTGCTATGATTAAACATTTCTCCCAGCAGGCTCCAGTTGACATTGCCGAAGGGCCCATTCCGGCCCCGTCAGAGTGGGTTCGCCTAAAGAAGTTTCGCAGGAAGTGGAATGAGCCACGCTGGACTGAACCCCTGAAAGTCACAGCAAGGACGTCACATTGTGTTCGCCTATTGGGGAAAGGCGACACCTGGTATCATTTGTCATCTTGTGTTAATTGTGATCCACCAAACAGGTCGTTGGCTGAAACTGCGGTGGACCTGAGGATTCAGGTCCAAGAGAGGGAGGGTAACAGCGAAGCAGAACCAACCACAGGGCCATTACAAATTCTGTGTAAAAAAGGTGACATTTTTTCAAGCCCACAGGGTGAACCTCTAGCACATTGTGTGAGTGAGGATTGTGCATATGGAGCAGGTATTGCAGTGACATTTAAAAACAGGTACGGAGTGGAGAAAGTGAAGCAGCAAAACAAAAGAACAGGTGATTGTGCAGTAACTCACGAGCAAGACGGTAGAACTATTTTCCACTTAGTCACTAAAGCAAAATGCACGGACAAACCAACCTATGACAATCTCACAAAAAGCTTAACACAGATGAGAAATTGGTGTGTCGAACATAAGGTGAAGAGTGTGTCCGTACCCCGGCTGGGGTGTGGATTGGACAAACTAGATTTTCAAAAAGTCCAGAACATACTGAAACAGGTGTTCGAAGGAGTACAGATAGTGATAACTATATACTCATTATAATCAAGGGGTACGAATATTTTAATCATTTTTTTACAATCATTTTTCATATTCATTATTGCTGTGGTGATTTTCATATTCTCATTTTTATATCTTTAATCATTTTTACAATCATTTTTATATTCATTATTGCTGTTGTGATTTTTATATTCTCATATTCATTAACGTATAACCACTTATTCCTTACAGTCAAGTACATTTTGTGTGATTTTAACCATATATATATATTTTCTTAATCGCATAATTTCGTTAAGTATACCGTGTGTTTAACCATTTCAATATTCAAGAGTGTTTTTATTGTTCCTTTTAAAAGTACTAGAGAGGGTAACGAGATGAAGCTGTGGGAAAACTGGAAGCTGTTGGGGATCCTATTAATAATTTCAGGAGTCATAGTAGGCAGCAATTGAAAAGAGAGACCTGACCCCACTCCCTTACAGCATGCCACTTTTGTCAGACAACCAATTGATAGACGATGATGAGGGTGATGACAACGATGAATGCAATTATGTGTGACCTTTTTTTAAAGGTCAAGAGAGGGACTGTGGGGATTTTAATGTGTTTTAGAAGTGCTATTACATTTAATATGTTTCATATGCATTATTACTTTTATTCATTCATATGCTTCATATGCAGTATTATTCCATATGCATCATTACTTTTAGAAGTGTTTTATTATTCTATTACTTGCATACAATAACCCTTAACCTCAAATAATGTGTTGGAGTTAACCATGAAAACTTAAGAGTTGATACTGAGTGTACTCCGAGAGGAAGCGTGGGTGTCAAGAGCATGCAAAAGAAAGAGGAAGTAGCAGGAGACAGCGGAAGTCTCAGAATACATGCATGCAACTGAAGAGATAAATGTAACGCCAAAAAAGGAGAAAATGTACACACACAAATATTCCATTGTCTGACCTTTTAAACTATGTTGTTGCTGGGTAGAATTGGGCTGTGTAGGTTGTCATTTAATGTTTTGCAGACATTCTGAGAACGATGGGGTGAGAGCTGATTGGACTAATACCAGGCAACACGTCACCGGTCCACAGAGAAGATAGACGGCGTGAAATAACTATAAATATGATGCGGAACTGTTTTCCGGGGTTGTTTTTCTGTAAAGACACTTTGTCTAAGGCAACCCAACAGCTGTTGTATTTTTTGAATCTTCTGATCAATAAAACTTCAAGATTTACTTTGACTGGCCTCCCTCCAATTTTGAACACACAAGAACACATTTAGAATGTCCTACAGTGCCGAGAGCATGCAAAAGATAGAGGAAGTAGCAGGTGACAGCTGAAGTCTCAGAATAGATGCATGCAACTGAAGAGATAAATGTAACGCCAGAAAGGGCAAGAACATATTTAGAATGTTCTACAGATGGTGACATCCGACGTGATTGGAGAAAAGGGGCATTTAGAAGAATTGTAAAAGTCGGAGATTGACCGAGAACTGGGACGAGATAACTTTGATTCCAACACACGGCCGACAATATAAGAAAAGGAAAGGAGAAACCTGTTTAAACGAACTTCTGCAAATTGAATATTCCAAATTCATGTGTTGAATTTAAAAGTATATCCGTACCATTGATTACAAAATAGGAATTGTTGATATTTGTTGATCAGAATAAAAGGATGGTTTTAAACATTTGAAGACGGGGTGAAAGGCCCGCGTCACAATAATTAAGAGAATTATTGTTGATAATGCTTTTAAAACACCCGCTGGTATAAAGTCCACGGCATGATAAAAGTGAGATAATTGTGAAATGCTTTTAAAACACCTGCACGTATAAAGTCGTGCGGCATGATAAAAGTGAAAAGATAAGTAAACTGTATATATTGAGAGTTTATTCTGTACTGAATATTATTTAAAAAAAAAAAAAAAGTATAGTAAAAGATAAGTAAATTGTGTATATTTAGAGTGTATTGTGTATTGAATATTATTTTAAAAGAATAGTGAAAGACAATTACATTGTATATATTGCTTGTGTATTGTGCACTGAATATCAGTTTGTAGAATGTTATGAATGTGATGAATACGGGTGTCTCCCGGTAACTACACAATGGGGGTGAGTAGTGGATATGTTGATGGCTCAAACGGACCCGAAAAATCATAAAAAAGAAAATAAGATTTGGGAATGTAAATGGAGTCAGATGTGTATGGAAAATCTATGGCAGGAACCAGATAAAATATCAATCAGAATAGCGCCAAAGGTCAGAGAAATGGAAAAAAGAGCGCAGTTAAAATTGACTAAACATGTTGGAGAGGCAAAAGATGTGAAGTGGTTAGGAAAGAACAAACACAAAAATGAGGAAGTAAAACTAAGAGAAGATTTACGGCTGTGGACACCCATTGCGCTAACAGCCACTGCTCTGAGTCCCAAGAATAGCACAGACCGTGTGCAGTCAGCAAAGTCAGAGAAAGAACTGATGAGGAAGTCAGGAAGTGAAAGGGCCAGTATCTCATGTCATGTAGCCTCCGCCCCCTTATATCCTGATCTGAGCAAATTGCAGCCTCCGCCCTATGCACCAGCAACACAACAAGTTCAAGTTAATGTGAGAGAGTCAGTGGTAGAGGCAGACATACCCGAGTTTGACGATTTGCAAAGCCAAATTAAGAGATTGACTGCACAGGTAGAACAAGTAACGAGCAGACAGGAAGCATGTCAGAACGATGATGATACAACAAGTGAAAGGACAGTGGCAAACAATGATGAAGAAGAAAAGGGAGCATGTAGAAAGAGTAGCGCTGAGTCACCATCAAAGGAAAGTTACATAGTCATTAAAGGGACTATGAAGACCACACCTGTGGCGCAAAGAACGAGAAGCCACCACCAGCCCACTAGTAGCCAACACACCCCACCCAGAGATAGAGAGTGGGACGCTGAGCATCCAGTAGGGGGCCAGCCAAAAAGGACGGGTGGATATAACTTAACCACCCTCTCCCAACTCCCAATTAACAGAGTAGCAGTAACTTATGACAATGAGAATGAAGAAAGCGACATGGCAGGTACACAACTGATGGCAGGGCGCGCACTAGTTATGCCTGGTGGTGTACGAAAGTATCAACCTTGGAATCACAGTGACATGACGGCTGTGTTGGCAAAGTTGCCCCCCATTACATCGGGGGGAGGTAGATGGCTTACAAAATTGATGACATTATGTCATGGCACCACCTTGGCGGTAGGGGACTTACGATGCCTTTTGGGTCAAATTTTCACTGTCTCACAGATGGCAGATTTTAAAAACGACGCAGATATAGAAACATGTAAAAACGACACATTGTTTGTGACCGTCAGCACATCAATCTCCAAGGCCCTGAGGGCAAAGTTTCCAACTCCCCCAACAGTTTACCAAAATATTAAATTCCGCATTAAACCTGGTGAGACTGGAGCAAGTTATTATTTCAGATGTGCAGCAGAATGGGAACAGATGGTCGAAGAAAATAGTTTAAACAATCCAATCACTCGTGACATATTCAGAACTGCAGTAATGACCGGGGCTCCCAATGGTGTTAGGCAGGCAATGGAAAACAATCCTGACATTCCTGTAGCGAGTAATGAAGTGTGGGAAAGACATCTAGTTTTCCACATTGACAAAGCAGTAGAGAAACAGGATCAAGAGGAGGAGGAGTTAGAAAAAACAAAACACCAATTGCTAAAAATACAATTAGAATTGGCGAAGGCCATTAACAAAAAAACAAAACAAATGCCACAACGTCCTGTGAACAGTGACTCTGCCGTGAAGACTGGTACACAGGCCCAGCAGGGGCTTCAAGCCATTCCCCAGTTCCAAACTTACGGTCAGTGCAGTGTCCAGCCATTCAAACCAGGCCCCGAGCCTATGAGATCGTGGGGAGGGTACAGGCCACGGGATACATTTACATTTATTCATTTGGCAGACGCTTTTATCCAAAGCGACTTACAAGTAGCTTTTTTATACAGTGGCACATTACTGCAGAGCAATCAGGGGTAAGGTGCCTTGCTCAAGGGCCCTTCAGTCATGACCTGCTGGCACTGAGATTAGAACCGGCAACCTTCTGATCACAAACCCAACGCTCTAACCTTTAGGCCACAGTTTACGGGACCGGTGGTCGTGCCAGGGGTTCATCATTAAATGAAGCCTGTCCCTCTGGATATAGTTACCTGCACAGGGCACGCTGCACTGGTCGAGGTGGTGGCCTGGCGGTAATTTACCGCAACGCTCTCAAGCTTTCTCCTCTGTCTCTGCCTGATGTGTCCTCTTTTGAATATCTGGCTTTTAAATCAAAACCCCCCTCCAAGATAAATGCTGTACTGATCTACCGGCCGCCCAAAACTCATCCTTCCTTTATCACAGAGTTTCATGATCTCCTCACCTCCTTTTGCTCTTCATCCTCCAATTATATTATACTTGGCGACATGAACATTCACATTGAAGATTCCTCCTCCCCCTTGGCAGCTGAATTTTTAAATGTATTGGACTGTCTCAATCTCATACAGCATGTTGATGCTCCTACTCACACCAGGGGGCGCTCTTTAGATCTGGTTATCTCTGACTCTCCTTCCATCAAAAATCTGTTAGTATATGACCTGGGTGTTTCCGATCACAGCATCATCTCCATGGACGTCTCCTGCCCGTCCCCCCTCCCTAAGCCCATATCCATTTTCGTAATATAAAAAACATCAACCCTGCCATTTTGTACTCTGATATCAAACTGCTGGCCTCAGTCAACCATCCATCAGTCAATACATCAGTTGAACACTACAATATTTCTCTTCAGTGCCTCCTGGATACACATGCCCCCCTTAAAACAAGAACTGTGTCTTTCTCTCGTTCTGCCCCCTGGTTCACGGCCGAACTAAGAAAGATGAAGGCTGGTGGCCGTGCCATTGAGAGGAGTGTGAAATCATCAGGCCTGGTGGTACACAAGCTGGCCTACAAACAACACCAGAAGGCCTATGCAGCGGCTCTAAAACTAGCTCGGTCCATCTACTACTCCAACATTATCAATAACAGTCCTGGAAATTCCAAACAGCTTTTTTCCACAATAAATCAACTCCTAAATCCCAAAAATCAAACCCATTTTGAACCCACAGCAGAAAAATGCCACAGTTTTCTTCAAATTTTTAGAGATAAGATAAACTCCATACGGTCTCAGCTTTCAGGTTCGCCAGATCCGTCTCCACCATCTGTCTGCTCAGAACCTCCTCTTTTCAGCACTTTCAATGCAGTCACACAAATCGAAGTACAGGATCTCATCAAAAAGATGAAGCCTTCCACCTCTCCCCTGGACCCTGTCGGCCATTAGACCTCTCACCACAAATTATAAACCAGTCGTTAAACTCCGGTCTTGTTCCACCCCCACTCAAAACTGCCGTTATCAAACCTCTTCTGAAGAAACACAACCTTGACCCAGAATGCCTCTCCAACTACCGGCCCATCTCACATCTTCCATTCCTCTCCAAGGTGCTTGAAAAAGCTGTTGCTGCACAGCTACAGGAACATCTACAACGAAATTTACTGTTTGAAACATTCCAATCTGGTTTTCGTCCTGCCCATAGTTCAGAGACAGCACTGTTGAGGGTTATCAATGACCGCCTTATATCTGCAGATTCTGGATCCCTCTCTATACTCATCCTACTCGACCTTTCTGCAGCCTTTGACACCGTCGACCACCATATCCTCCTAAACCGCCTCCACACTAACATTGGTCTACATCACTCTGCACTGGACTGGTTCACCTCCTACCTCACTGACAGGACAGAATATGTCAGCCTGGGATCTGCCAGGTCCCAAATAGCTCCGGTCACTTGTGGTGTCCCCCAAGGATCTATCCTGGGACCCCTGTTTTTTATTCTGTACTTGCTGCCACTGGGTCGTGTCATCAGCCGACACGGCATCTCTTTTCACTGTTATGCTGATGACACTCAGTTATACCTGCGAACCGATTCATGCTCCACCCCGGCCCTTTCACCACCACTGGCCACCTCATCATCAGCTGCTCCCTCTTCACCATCATCTTTTGTCCTCTCAAACTGCCTGGAGGAGATTAAGGCTTGGATGAGTCAAAATTTCCTCCAGCTGAACACTTCCAAAACTGAAGCCATACAAATCGGCACCCCTCATCAGGTCCAGTCATCCCTCATAACCACTATCTCTTTATCCGGTCAAGACATCCCCCTCTCAACTACTGTCACCAACCTCGGTGTGAAGCTGGACCCACAACTGACCTTTGCAAACCACATCAATTATCTGTACAAAACCTGTTTTTTTTTCATATCAGAAACATTTCAAAACTCCGCCCCTTCCTTAGTTTTTCTGACGCAGAAAAACTCATCCACGCACTAATCTCCTCCAGGCTGGACTACTGTAACAGCCTGCTCATCGGTATCCCAAATAAACACCTTCAGAAACTTCAATTCATTCAGAACTGTGCTGCCCGAACTTTGATGAAAATTCGCAAATACGAACACATCACTCCCATTCTTCAGAACCTTCATTGGCTCCCCATAACCTCAAGAATTCAATACAAGATTGCCCTCATCACCCACCATTGCATCTACAACAACGCCCTGCAATACCTCAAAGACCTCATTAGCCCGCACTCATCTACCCATAACCTCCGGTCCCAAAGCACAAACCTCCTCCATCAGCCCCGCTCAAGACTCCGCACCATGGGAGATCGAGCTTTCTCCGTCACTGCCCCTCGCATCTGGAACTCCCTCCCTGAACATCTCAGAAAACCACAGTCTGTGGACAGTTTTAAAAAACAGCTTAAAACTGTTCTGTTCAGGCAGGCGTTCTTAAGTTATTCGTAGCCTTTACGGATTTAAAATTTGCTCTCCACTGCTCGTTTAGCTGTTTTTTATTTTTTTATTTTATTTATTGTAAATGTTTTCTGTTGTTTTCTATTATCCATGTGTTTTTGATGTGGTTTCTGTAGCACTTTGAGATTTCTTATGAAAAGTGCCCTACAAATAAAATTTATTATTATTTATTATTATGATAAAACTGTCGGAGTTATGGGGTTCTCTGGTGGGTTCGAACACTGGCCTCTAACTTTTCCCCTTACCACAAAAGTGGCAAATCAGTGCCTCTCACACTCATTTCTGTACTCCACAAATGCACCTGTTCCCCTGTTAGGTAGAGATTTGTTGATAAAATTGGGGGCAAACATCTTATGTTCACCCGAGGGGTGTTACTGTCACATTCTCAGACGGCGCCAGAGTCAACTGTTCGCAGGCACAGAGTAGGCACGGCCACCAGCAGGTCCTGTTGGGAGGGCCTCTAAAGGAAATGGCCGATATTGGGTTGAATTACATGACTCTCCAGCAGGGGCCAAAGCAATGTATATGACTAATTTGCCCTGGATCAAAGATTTGGCCGTCTATTTACCACCCATTGACCCCCTACATTGTACCCTATTTTATGATCGAAATGACAATGTCACATATCAGGAAATGTTCCAGGATATTGAGGGACAGATGTGGACACTTAATGGGGATGGGCTGTATGTGGGAAAAGAAAATATATAGAATATTATAAAGAAAAACATGATAACATAGAAAAGAAAACATCGATAGAAACTTCATAAACATATAGATAGACACATCAAGAAGCTAGACTAGAAATTTCCATTACATTCCCCCCTTTTATCATATATGATAACCAAAATCTTTATACTTTGACCATGTAAGATGAGCAACGCCCTTTCTCTTACAACTAAAATTTTTCTGAGTTAGAGCTAGTCTAAAACTTTCTCTTTTTCCTTTTTATTTGGCCGTCCAAGGGGACATAATGGCCCACATTTTCAAATTTTGTTGCCTTATCCAGAACATCAACTGAGGTACATGTACCTCTACACAAATACATATTTGTTCCCCAGTAACTAGCAGAATTGGGGTAACACTGTCCCTCCCCATACCATTTTATTAAACTTGGAATATAGTGTTGCACAGAAACAAAATTCTATAATCTCTAATTTCTCGGACAGTTGATTCCCTTTGCGAGCACCAATAGTGCCCCTCCTGTCGCTTCAGTCAGCACGACCATTGCGAAGAGCCATACGGTTGGAGTTGCCACTCCTTGGACACCTTTTTGCAGTGGGAGGCATGTCTTTCCTACGACTTCCTGGAAGCTGTGTAATGATTTGTCAGCTCCATTTGCTACTGCTCTTTTGACCTGCACAAATATTTTGAGAGCAAAAACACAAAAACACATTGCCTTGTAACATCCTCCCTTTTGACGCGTGGTCTAGGCCATGCGTCAAAATCGCAAAAGCAGGGAAAAAATGTTTGGCAAACAGGTGAGGCCATTTGGGCCCCCCCAAACATTGTATGTGTATTTACATGAGCACTCCTTCCAGAGTGCACGCTTATCCGGTTCTGCAAAATGTTTGCATCTCTGCAAGAGAAAGAGTTTTGTTTAGTGATTTCTGGAGACAATCTGTCTGTCTCTGATGTTGCTTGCTTTGCTGCAAGGTCAGCTCGTCGGCTTCCTGTAGAAATTGTTTCAGATACAAAAGTGTGTGTGGCATAGTCACACACAACAATGGCTGATGGTAGAAGAATGGCAGATAGCATATCAGCAACCTATGTGTGATTAACAGAGATGGTAAGTAACGAAGTACAAATACTTCGTTACTGTACTTAAGTAGATTTTTTGGTATCTGTACTTTACTTGGCTACTTATTTTTCCGACAACTTTTTACTTTCACTTCTTACACTTTTAACCAAATATCTGTACTTTCTACTTCTTACATTTTCAAACCAGACTTGTTACTTTAATCTGTATTATTTTTTGTCATGCGCGCTGTTTTTAAACAAGAAGCCTGTTGGTTTATCGGTTTTTAGGTGAGTCATTCCCAGACATCCCAAGTCTCCCTGAAGTTCCGGGAGTCTCCCGCATATTGATAGCGGCTCCCTGATGCCTGCAAATGAGTTAAAATATCCCTGAATCTAGAGCGAGTGATCAAGAGCGCGCATGCGAGACAGAGAATGTGCTTCAACACATGTAGCGCGCGGACAGGAGAGAGGGTGTGTGTTTGTGTGGGTTTGTGCTAGTCTGCGTGTGTGCCTCGTGAAGCGCAGGTAATACAGAGAGCATCCTGATTGGGCCGTTTCGGTAAATCAACCAATCAATTGTCAGTGTGGGCGGGCTTTTATCTCTTCTCCCTAGTCCCGAACTGAATACTCTGTTCAGTGTATATCTGGGTTTAATGATTATAAAGACATGTTGAGGTGAGTTCATCAAGTTTTATTTGATTTCATGCACATATTATTCAGGTCGGATAACAACTAGCTACGTGAAAACACCTTAGACATATTTAAAATGGCAATGGAATGTAAATAAATGCAGTTTACATGAGAGAGAGAGAGAGAGAGAGAGAGAGAGAGTGAGAGAGAGAGAGAGGGAGAGGGGGGGAGAAGAGATTTTATTTGTCATTGTGCAGTAGAACCATACAACTAAATTTGCTTGTGCATCCTCTAAAACAATACTCACTTTCATATACACACTCACACAATAAATAAAGTATAAAAATATAAAACAATAACAGGGCATCCAACATTACTCTGAAGTCCCATTGCATAAAAGCCCCTATCTATAAAGTGCAACTCTGCTGACTGGGTGGTAGGGGTGTATGATTGTTCAGTTCTATGATGGCTCTTGGGATAAAAGTATAAATAGAATAAGCAGCTTATATAAATAGTAAAATTAATCTACATATAAAATGAAAGCTTGCAAGAAAAGTAAAAGGCATATGATGTAGGAAATAGGCCTAGGCCTACTACATTTGCAGTGTGTGTAAATAGTTATTTTATTCATTCATTGTTGTTATATTCAACTGTATTTCGCTACACAAGTAAAGTGCAGTTCTGTGGTGAATTGTCATATCCTTGTCCTTCATTTTTTTATGGGGGGGGGGGTCTTCGGGACACCTCCCTGAAATGACTTTTTGCAGGTTGGGATGTCTGCATTCCTAATCACCCATGGCCATATATTCGGGAGATGTTTGAAATTGTCGGTGTTAAAAATATTTCCGTAATTATAGTCTATTTTCTATGTTTGCTAAGTCTGTAATGTTATCATTAATTCATATTTTGCTAGCGTGTTAGTTAGATGTTGTTCATTGTTCACACTTCGCATCTTTTTTGACCAGAAAAAGAACACTCACCGGCAAACACACACAATAACTTAATGTAGTGTTGCTTGCCTGTTATTTGTTTTTAAGTTTTTCCCTCCAATTTTTTCAGTTTTGTTAAAGGGATGTTGCTAGTGCTGTTCGTACTGTTGGCACACACTTTAATATTCAGTCTTTAGCACAAATTGTTTAAGCCAGCGAATAGGATTATCTAGAAAGTTGCCAATTTGAGCAGTAATGATTTATAATATTTTCACTAGGCCTGTTAATCAGTCATCTGGTAAACTAGGAGAGGTGTGAATTATAATGATACTTTCACTCTTGTTTGCATTTCAGTATAATTAACAATGTAACTCACTTTTGTCTGCCTGTGTTCTCTATAGCAGTTGTTCATGGATACAGGCTAAAGCAGGTAGTAGTAATGGCTACTTTTTACTTATACTTTTTTACTTTTACTTGAGTAAAAAATTAAGTCAGTACTTCAACTTTTACCAGAGTATTTTTAAACATGAGTATCTGTACTTCTACTTAAGTAAGGGATGTGTGTACTTTTGCCATCTTTGGTGATTAAGAATGTTTTTACCATCAGCTTTTACAAAGTTTCTGTGTTTACACAGTGTGCCAAAATCATGTGTTACACCAAATGCATATCTACTATCTGTGTGAATGTCTACATTTGTATTCTTTGATAATTTGCATGCGTGTGTGAGTGCAATGAGCTCTGCTGTCTGAGCAGGGAAATGGTCCCTAAAAATGATATCAATTGCTTCTTTGCTTTTGGACTTGCGATGTCTGTAATTGCAGACACGCTTTGCGGACAGCTGTCTGCCGCGGTCAGTAATTTCGTGACCCAAAAAACGAACAACTTGTTTTGCCAGCTGGACTTTGGAGACATTTACTTTGTGTTCTTTTCTCTTATCTTTTTAACTGGAAACAAAGGTGTGCGCACAGGTGAATTTTGGCATGGCACAACTATGCCTTTATTTTTTAATTTTTTTAAACTCATTAAATATTGGCCTTATGCCATTGAGGGCTTCTGGTTTGAGGCTTCTGTTTTGAGGGGGTATTGCTGTTTGCATGGATGAAAATTACCCTTGGGCGTTATCACAACAGGCTCACAGTTCCTAATCAACCCAACATAATATTTTCCTGTTACCAACAGTTGAACGGGCACCTTCCCAAAATTAATCTTTTTGTGTGTGAAAACACTTCAAGTCCCCTTGTTGCTGACAGACAGGCATGATTCTCACGATGGGCGTGCAACAAATTTGAATATTGCACGTCATCTCTTTTAACCCATTCTATGGCGTGCGCATATTTGTCAGCAAAACACCCACAGCTCCCCACACCATTGTAATCAACGTCATGAGGCTCTGTGAGGCAATACATTCTACATCGTACTTACATAATTCAATATTACATCGTACAGCTGTACGAGCGCTGCACACGTTTCGTGTTGGTATCATGCTCAATCTGTCATCATACACATTATGACTCTGCCCAGCAAATGAATTGGGCAGCAGTCAGAAATGAGAAACCTGTGTTGAAATTTGTCTCTTCCCAACTCGCATTGCACCCTTTTGACATAAATGATTCTACATTAGAGCCACTAGCATTTAGGGAAAACACAGCTAGTTTAGACTCTGGCAAATTTAAACACTTCTTTTGAATCACAGTAGGCTATTTGTTGCCCCTGAATCTATCAATAATTCAAGCAGTTTGTTGCACACGAGCATTGTGCATTTTAGCAAAGTTCAGAAAGCGGTTTCATTCATCATGGAATGTGAGCTAAGCAGATCTTCATTGCATACAGTAGGAAAAAGCATTTCTTCATTGCATATGCTAAGGGAAATCATACTCACCACCCTCGGAATGATGCCTCACCTCCTCACTTCCATCTTCCTTTTGTTTTGACCCCATTGGTCTCAGAGGCTCCGGACAGTCGTTTCGCCAGTGCCCCAATCTTTTGCAGTTAAAACACTTTTCTGGATCATACTCAACAGAGGGTTTAAAACCTCCTCTCCCTCGCCATCTTCCTATTCTTCCGTGTTCTCCTCCGATATTCATTAGGGCCATGTGGAGTTCTTTATCTTGTGTGTTTTTCTTCTGAAGCTCTTTCTTGCCTGTTTGTTTTTCGGCGTGTACAGCATGACGGACGATCTCACTCATTCTTGCACGATCTGGCTCGATGCATGATTTTTCCACTTCTCGTCTCAGCTCTCCTCTTAGGTTTCGCAGAAAAGTGGATCTGAGATGTCCTTCGAACGGACCAATGTCTGGTCCGTCTGAATCAGGTTGAAGTCCAGAATGTTCTTTAAATACTTCCTCCACAGGCCATTTACCCTGTAACTTTCTCAGGTCAGATGGTTTCAGTTTGACTTTCAACAGTCTCTCTAATTCTTTCATTGAGGGTGAGAATTCTTTGCAAAATGTCAAAAGTTCTTTGTCTGTCGGTGCTGGATGCACTCTTTCTTGCTTTGGACGCACCACGGGCTGTGGTGGAGACGGCACTGGTGCTGGTGGAGACACTGGTGGGGGCACTGGAGCTGCCTCAATCGTGTTCAGATGTCGGTGAGGAGGGACACAATCATCCTCCGGTTGGTGTTTGTAACAAGTCATAGATGGGGATAAAGAAGACAGAGGGGTTAAATCATTATACTCAGCAAATAGGGTACAATGGAGTTTTCGGTGGTGGCAGTTCTTCCAATGCCATTTCTTTAAAAACATAGTCACGTCTATTAGCTACCCTCTCCCATAACTCTAAACATTTACACGCTTCATCATATTTTTCCATTTCTTTTTTAGACATTTTAAATATGTCTTTTTTCCCCATGTGTTCTCTTATTTTTCCTAATTTTGTGGTACTAAATGTACCGTTTTCTGGAAAGTTAGCTTTTTCTATTAAATAGGGTACACCTTGTAAACTTCCCGTTCCCCAATTTTTCCTCATTTCTCTGTATGTTGGTTTATCCATATCATTTCTTAGTAGTCCCCCAGACTGTTTAGAATCTCTCTCGATTCTGAGTAGTCTCCCCTCTTTAACCAGACTGTTTTAATCAGTCCCCCAGACTGTTTAGTGCTAAGTAGTCTCCCCTTTTTTCCCAGACTATTCAGAAATCTATCTGACTCACCACTTTTCCTTTTTGTGCCTTGCACTGAGTTCTTTTGGGATCACGTCAGCTTGGAGTCCGGAGTAAAGTTCTCTCATCCCTGTATGGGGTTAGAGCTGGATTTGCTATGTCCAGGATGATCAGTCAACTCTAGTCCGTTCTCCGTCAGCCTTGTGATCCCATACCTCGTCGCCAAATTGTTGTGGAATTTTCTTATTCCTTAATCAAGGTGAGTCAATTTTGACAAACGCAATATACAGAGACATCAGGTACTTTGCAAAGTATTTTATTGTCGTTTAATCTGCATCATGAGCAATGAGCATGGTGCAGAGCAAAGGCGCTCTTTCCTTCTGCACCCATAGTATATATATTAAAACGTGAAAACCCCCTCCCTTTGCCCCCTAGCCAGAATCCCGAGCTGGTTTACGAGAAGTGATGCCCGTTATTCCAAACAGAACATCTTGGCCTCTGCTCGAGGGCAAAGGCAGAGTGGTATGACGTGTATAAAGAAAAACATGATAACATAGAAATGAAAACATCGATAGAAACTTCATAAACATATAGATAGACACATCAAGAAGCTAGACTAGAAATTTCCATTACAGAATGAAATGACACAAATAGCAGCACCTCCCATTTCCAAGGCACTGCATCCAGGCCATGAGGCCAGAGAACTAGGAGCCATGACTAAAAGGTTAGCATCAGTTACCGATTGGGAGCCCTATGACATTCCTGGGGTTTGGGTTTCGAACACATCCAACTCGTATTGGGTACCTGGGAAAACCACAGATATGGGCGTGTTGACACATCTCCAAATTAAAAGAAGCCACGGTCGCGAACTAACGGACGGTCCCGGTGCTGAGCAGCTAATCAGCCGCCAGCCCGTTGGCCTCTGGTCACAAGGCCCAACGGATGTTGGCCTTTGTAAGATAGAGCCAGTCACATTTCAGTTAACGTCACCGGAGCCTATTTGGGTTCCACAGTATTCTTACAAAAGAGAAAGCGAAGAAGGCATTGCCCCAACTGTTAAAGGGTTGGTGGAAAAAGTTGTCTTGACTCCGTGGCATATGCCATGGAACACCCCAATTTTCCCTGTTAGAAAACCGGGCACAGACAAATACAGACTAGTACATGACTTGCGTAGAGTAAACAGCATGGTTGCCACGCCAACAATGCCTGTGCCAAACCCGTACACCGCAGTTCCGCTTCCTCGTTTGTGGTCTGAGACCTTAGCACCCGAGGATCACAAGTGGATTGCCAGCAGGCTTTTTAGAATGGGGTCCAAAGGAAAGCCAGAGCTCCGTGACAACCTTTGTCACGGAGACAAGATCTGGTATTTCCCACCACAGCCAGCACTTGCCTATAATCAGGCTCCAGCTCCAGACAGGTTTTTTTCCCATGCTCTTTTGCTGTGGATGCCATATAAGCTGTGGAGGGTCAAGGTGCTCTGTCCCAATCCTGCCTGTGGACAGCATCAGCTTACAGGAGGCGGTCTGCACAAGAGGGCACGGCAGGTTCTGGACATCGATAGGATGTACAACATGGTCACAGAAACCCTCATCTGTACCAAGTGTAAGGCCTTGCATGTGTCCTGGAGTCAGACTGTCCTGCAACAGTTGGATCTGGGCCATCGCTCTGAGTTTCGGGTCATCCTCACGCAGAAGTGAGTTCACTTTTCTCACATTGTCAGTATTTGCAAATAAATACTTGACGTATTGAACATTAATGTATGTGTGTTTTTTTGCTTTTCCTTAGGTATGCCTGTGATATGAGAGTCATTAGACTCTTGCGTGACCGTGGCCTTGGCAACAGTCCTACACGGCTCATCAATCAGCTGCGTGAGAACCACAGTGAGGAATGGCTCCAGCGTCTGGCCTGTTACACCACCCAATGTGTTGACTTCGTCAACCGCCCTGGAGTGTTGCCAATAAAATTTCAGGAGCCCCCAAAGCCTACAGTGGTGCCAAGCTGGAAGTGGCTCCTCACCGTTTACAGTCGAGACATCCTGACAAGGCTGGATGAAATCCATGCCAGGATAACATCCACTTACGGCACAGTTTTAAAGATGGATTCAACTAAAAAGGTCAGTGGTGGATTTTGATTTATGCAAGCTGTTTTATTTTCAGCATTCTACACTGTATGATGTTAACTACATTAGACATTTTCTCAATTATGTCTATTGCAGATCACCAAAAAGCTGGCAGGGACAGCCAGAGGAACGGGACTGTGGCTCACCTCTGTTAGCAACGAGTTTGGCCAGGTGCTCATCAGTGCTTTAACGCTGGTAGACGGTCTTGTGAAACGCTACCAACAGGCTGATGTGGATGCACCTGCCGTGTTGTAAGTAGACTGTGGGTGCTGCACTGAGGTGGGTGAGACCAAGCTGAAAGCCAGGTTCGGTGGATGGCCGGATCTTCTGATAAGGCTGGACATCTGGCATTTTATGCGCAGGATCGCCTTGGGATGTACGACCGACGCCCATCAGCTTTACCCCATCTTCATGTCACGACTGTCAGCATGCATCTTTGAATGGGTGATGTTTCTCTGCTCCGCAAAGCCAAGAGAGAGCTGCTGATGTCCCAGGGTTGGCCTGCGCTGACAGATGAAGATGTCGGCAAATACCTTAAGAGGAAAGAGTTGGCTCTCCATTGTCGGAGGAGGACCCGCGGAGAGGACACTACCATCTTTCTCCTCGAAAGGCTGCTCACAGAGCTCCTAAGCAGCAAGGGCAACGACTCCCTGGGTGTTCCTCTCCTGGACAGAGAAAGGATGGAGCACATCTGGAGTGTCCAGAAGAAGCATGTGAAATGCATCCAAGATCCCCCTGGTGTGGTGCTCTATACAGAAAAGGGGGCCTTAACCAAGGGAGGTGTGCTTCTGAGGACATACAGATGTGCCAGAGGCTCGACTTCTCTCGAGTCCTTTCATTTACATCTCAACCGTTTCATCCCAGGTCCGTATCTGCCACACATAGAATGCATATGTTGAAAATAGCATTAAGCGTGTTTATATAAGACTCCCTAAACACTGTTGTGTCTATTTACAGGGACCAGTGCCAACAGTCTGAACTTTCAGATTTATCTGCTGAAGGGGCTTAACAGGTGGAATCAGGACCGGAAGGATGCTTCCTTGTCATCTTAACCATCAGCTTTGCACAGCTACACAGGAGAACTCCTTCACTGTGCAAACTGCAATTTTGAAAAGCTGTTTGGCAGGAAAGTGGTCCCCGCATTTTGTCCCCCTGCACGTTACACTGGTAAGATAATTTGTTAATGGTGTAAACCTGCATTTATGTCAAATATCAGCCTTTATATATTATATTTAGTTCTCACTTGAATGTCATTCCTGTTTATTGATTGTTTTTATTTGTTCCGTCAGACTGGTCAGGCACTGCAGGAAATTAACCCAGACTCTGAGCAGACAGCAGGACTCCTTGACGACCTCAATGTGGAAGAGCGGGAGGAAGATGAGGGCTTCTGTGACATCAACGAGGATCACACGATTAGAGATCTGGACGTTGTTCTGTCACCACTTTCCACACTGACACTGGGTTCTGCCACCTATGTCCTGGGCTCCTCAATGCCTTCAATTGTCCTTGACACCAGTGTTCTGGCACATAGCCTCCCACAGTCTGCGTCCCCTGTACCTTCTGAGCCATCTGATTTACCTGTCCGCTTGGAGTTGGAAGAGACAGGGCGGGAAGGCGATCATGAGATGGTATGTTCACCCAGTTTATTAAACAAAAATGCTGATAAGAACGATTTATTAAAATACAATTAATTAATTGTCAACATCTGCTTCTGTGCTATGAACCCAGGTACCACTTATTTTATTTCAAAGTTACTCATTTGTAAAGTAATTTGTAAGCAAAATACCAAAATGCATCAAACTTCTTATTTAATGTAACAATTATTGTTTGTGTTTTTCAATAGGCTGTTGACTACCAAAATGTGCCTGGTTTTCAACATGTGGACAGGCTGGCGGAATATCTGGTGGAGCTCCGGGGTCACACAGTTCTCAGCCTGACCAACCAGGAAGCCAACACCATCATTGGACTTTGGCAGAAGCTGGATGACCGAGACAAGCAGAGGGTGGTGTACGCAGCTCGGCACCAGGAGCGACTGCTGAGTGGGCGCTTCAGAACACCAAAGAGGCCGTCTCACACCCCTGGAGTAGAGAGCACAACCAGATGTGTGCTGGGTGCAGGTAGCGTACCCGCTCAGTGGCCTGACTGCTGCCGCCTGGTGGAGACCATCTTCATCAGGCTTTGCACAATTCACCCTAGCCCCAAGAAAAAAGGAAAGGGAAGCCTATCGAGATGGTCTCTGATCCTTCAACAATATCGAAGGATAAGGCAGCTTGTGCTTGGAAACAGCATGGTCATGGAAGGAACATCCATGCAGCTGGTGGAGGTAAATCAAAATACCCTGATTCAGTGGCACAACAACAGACAGAAAAAGCAGGAACTGTCTGTGCTGCTTCAGGGCATTGAGTTGCCTCAGCCCCTTCCTGAAGCTCAGGAGCCTCTTCAGGGTGCTAAACAGCTACAGACTGAGACACATCAGCCAGCGGAGCAGCACCAGTACAAGCTACCCGAGAGCACTGCAGGCCAGGCAAAGCAGAGGCAGACTTCTGCTGGGCGACCCCCTCTCAGACCCAAAGCACCAGTTCCAACCCAACCGTTGGTGACCAATGTACTTGTGCCAGGAGCAGCAGGTTTCCAGAGTCTGCCCAACTTCATATTCCAGTATGTGCCAATGGTCCAAGGCATGCCGATGGTGCAGGGTATGCCAGTGGTGCAGCCTACAGTTGTCCAGGTCACCGCCTCACAGCCTGCTGCACCTGCTGCCAATCCAGGTGCCATACCCAAGAGACCCTACAGAAGAACTGTGGAGGCCAACACATGCAAGAAGTGTGGCCAATTTAAAACAATTGCAACAGGTCACAGCCAGTATAGGGGCAGGGTGTACTGCCCACAGACTGAGACTGTTTCAAAAGAGGTATGGTTGGAGGAAATGAGAAGAACCACCTCCAAATAATGTGCAACTAAAATGTATATAGTTTTATGTATATAGTGTTGTTTGAACAAGTTGTTCATTGTTAATAGTAGTTTGTAGTTGTTTTGCTCTTATTTTTTTTAAAAGGTCTTATTGAAGGCTTTTTACACTTGTTGGTTTTTAAATATATTTGGTATAATTGCGTTCGTTTGTCTTTTATTTATTGTTTAATATTGTATTTACCTTTTCATATATAGTTTTTTTAAACGTGTTTTTTAACTTATTGAGCGTTTTAATTTAATATTTATTGTTGTGCTGTTCATGTTTGTGAAATAAAAAGAAACTGTCAAGACATGGTTTTCATTGACTTTCATTAATTTTATTAGTTTTAGTTGAACACAATTCTCGGTGCCTTGCAATTATTGGGGTTACGATGTTCTATGTATTATAAGTTTATGTTTACTGTTGTTTTACTGTTAAATATAATGATATGAGTATGTCCATGCTGTGCTGGGTTTTTTGTCTTGAAAACTAGTTGGCAGAAGTGTGTAACACGAGCTCTGAGGTATGCAGAAGCAGGGTCTCAGATAACAAGTGTGTGAGTGTATGTGTGTGCGTCAATCGCATCTTTCGGCAGGACCGGCTATTTTCAAAATGTTTTGCAGGGACCAATGGTTGGGGGAGAATGGAGTCAGATTAACATGTCCCGATGTGATTGGTTCCGGAGGATTGAACGCCCGTCCAATGAAGGGGAGGAGCCTGAAGAGAGAATCGACGTCACATATATTATAAATATCTGTAACCCGGAAGTGTGTTTTTCAGTTGGTCGCTCATGTATATGTTTGAGAGACAACCCCAGCTGGAAGAAGCTTTTACATCTGATAATAAATTCTACTTAAACTTATTGGGAAAAACTGTCTCTTTGACTTTTCTTCAAATTTTTGAACATGCAGGACTCAAGCCAAAAAGTCCGTTACAATAACATAAAAAATTAATATATAAGAAAGGACAGTTACTGTATTTTGTTGTTCTTGCATAACTGTTTTCAGATCCCGCCGTGTCCCATTACAGTTTTTTACAATTGCTATGACAGTTTTTTCAATACATTTAACAAGTTTCCTAAACTCTTAACGCACCAACACACCTAAAACACTCAATTGGTAAAACGGTTAATTTCATGCTCATAATCACACATTGTAAACTAAACTCCAAAACTAATTTTCAAAATACAATAATTCACTAACACAATACACTATGTCTAACAAAACACTGCAAACATGTTTCAAAATCAAATAATTATTCAAAACACTAACACATGTTCTCTTCCAACAGGAACATTTAGTCAATCATAACACAATGACAAAAAAAACATTAACATCAGCTGAATTTACAGAAACTGCATTATTTTATGTGTCAGGTCTGCCCTTATACAATAGACAGTTTATTGTATTGATCATAGATTGCGTTTTGCACTGTAGTATCTTTTGAAGCCTCTCTACGTGTTAGTTTTGTTGGGTTTAGTTAATGCATGCATTTTGTTTCTTTTGCTGCAGAAATATAATACAAAAATGAATGACCATCTCAGCGTAGCTTTATAGAATGCACAGTTTATGAGAAAAAAGACAGAGACATAATTGCTGCAGTAAAGACTTTATTTGAAAAAGGACATTACTGCAAGATATACAAACAGAAAAAGCACCGGAATAATAATAATAATAAAAAAGTAATCTTCTAATCTGCTCGGTCTTCTGCATTTGGCCACATGTTCTCATCCACATCACACCTGATATCTTCTCTGGCAAGGCATCTTGGGAAGAATCTTTTGGCATGCCTTATCCACCCTGGCAGTGTTCAGCTGTGATGTCTTGGCATGCAGCATCCATTGCATCCAGGAGGGACATTTGGTCATGTGGACGATGGTCAAAAACCTTCCATCTCCAGACCGAGAAA
Organism: Barbatula barbatula; assembly: GCF_947034865.1. NCBI lineage: Eukaryota > Metazoa > Chordata > Actinopteri > Cypriniformes > Nemacheilidae > Barbatula > Barbatula barbatula. The sequence continues at coordinate 15,028,519 of NC_136768.1, forward strand.
AACTCCTCAATGGGGTTGAGGAAAGGGGAGTAAGGAGCAAGGAAATGGGACATCATCCTTGGATGGGCGTCAAACCAGGCTGTGACTAAACGGGAATGGTGGAATGCCACATTGTACCATGTGATCACATATATTGGCAAGTGGTCTCCCTCCTGTCACCTTTCTACCTCTGGCACCAGTCTTTCGTGAAGGTCTTCTAAAAACAGGAGAAGGCGGTCGGTGTTGAAGGGGCCAATCTCACATTTTTGCAGGAGAGCAAGAATGAGTTTTTTAGGCTCAAGATGTTTGAAGGACTCGGCGTGGCAGTTAACGGTCCGTTAGACAGATCGGCGTTCAAAGGAAACCTACCCGTCGGGGAATCGAACCCCGGTCTTCCGCGTGACAGGCGGAGATACTGTCCACTATACTAACGAGGAACACCCGTCTTCTGCACAGCATGCACGCGGCCACCCGTTCGGAAGGGTTCATTCGCTCCTGTCTTGCCAGTCAGTGAAGGGACTCTGTTGCTCGATGCAGTGGTGTGGGCTTACAAGACCGTGTTCAGTGCATTTGGAAATTCAGCAAGCCGGCACCTACTCGTCTGCGTTGGTATAGGGATGACAATAGCTGAATTCCACCCAAGACTGAGTTCACCCTTAATGTTGGCAGCCTGGAGATAAGCGTGGTGCGCTGCATCCACACTGAATGGAGGTCGGCCTGGAACTCACCAGTCGCCTGACTGCTTGCTGTGAAACGAGATGTATAATTACCTTGTTTCGCCACAGTACTCGTGCTTGCTAAGGCAGCACGTATACTAAAATTGGATCGATACAGAGAAGATTAGCATGGCCCCTGCGAAAGGATGACACGCAAATCCGTGAAGCGCTCCATATTTATTTCCATTTACCTGCTTTGGATGGTAGTGTGTCAAGCAGGTGTTGTAAGCCCACACCACTGCATCGAGCAACAGAGTCCCTTCACTGACTGGCAAGACAGGAGCGAATGAACCCTTCCGAACGGGTGGCCGCGTGCATGCTGTTCAGATGTCGGGTGTTCCTCGTTAGTATAGTGGACAGTATCTGCGCCTGTCACGCGGAAGACCGGGGTTCGATTCCCTGACGGGGAGGTTTACTTTGAACGCCGATCTGTCTAAAGGACCGTTAACTGCCACGCCGAGTCCTTCAAACAGCTCCAGCCCAAAATACTCATTCTTCGAAGTCAGATTTCGTTCAAACGAGCTTTTGTTAGGTTTTTCTTTTTTTAACATAAGCTGTTAAGCCTGTTCGTGGCCATTTGCCCACGACAAATACCCCTTTCTGCTTTGGGACAAACTCAAGCAGCCCTGCTGTATGCAGAGCCCCCAACAATATAACAAAGGCGTTTGTTCTTCTAGTGTGATATAATGAAAGACTCCGCAAGCTGCCCTTCGAGATACGCCACGCCATGATTCATCAGTTGCAATGTGACATGTTTTGACTGAACCGCTGGGAAAGTGCATGGGCATAGCTCCTTGTTTCTCTGATGATGAGCTTTAGCTAAACCTGATGCGTTGGCTGGGAATCGAACCCGGGTCAACTGCTTGGAAGGCAGCTATGCTCACCACTATACCACCAACGCAGACTGACGGGTGATGAATGCTTGGAATTCCAAATGTACTTAGCACCGTGTTGTATGACCAGACCACGTCACCCGAGCTGCTGTTTGTTCGCACAAAACCCGTCCGTGGGGGTCGCCGCGTTCACGCTTGGCCGCCGACGGGTGTTCCTCGTTAGTATAGTGGACAGTATTGAATCCCGTTCTGTCATAAAGGACAGTTAACCGCTGTGCCAAGTCCTTTAAGACAGAACGGGATTCAATACTGTCCACTATACTAACGAGGAACACCCGTCGGCGGCCAAGCGTGAACGCGGCGACCCCCACGGACAGGTTTTGTGCGAACAAAGCAGCTCGGGTGACGTGGTCTGGTCATACAACACGGAGCAATTCCAGACATGGGCCTCAAAAGGGGTTCTGATTGGAAGACCCATAAAAGAGAATGCTGTGCTGGGAGGTCCCACCGAGATTTTAACTCAGATCGCTGGATTCAGAGTCCAGAGTGCTAACCATTACACCAAGGAACCCTGTTTCGAGTGGTTTTAAGCCCCGCTAGGCGCACAAGAAAAGGCCACCCGGTCCAGGGTGCACAAATATCTCTGCGGTAAAGCAATGCACAGGCAAAGACTTGCCGACCTTCAGTCTAACACTCTCCCAACTGAGCTATTTCGGCCACATCATCTGTCTTGTGCAAAGGCTCAAACCGTTGGGCAGAAGCAATTCCAGACATGGGCCTCAAAAGGGGTTCTGATTGGAAGACCCATAAAAGAGAATGCTGTGCTGGGAGGTCCCACCGAGATTTGAACTCAGATCGCTGGATTCAGAGTTCAGAGTGCTAAGCATTACACCATGGAACCCTGTTTCGAGTGGTTTTAGGCCCGCTAAGCTCACAAGAAAAGGCCAACCGGTCCAGGGTGCAAAAATATCTCTGCGGTAAAGCAATGCCTGGGCTTGAAAAATCTCTCTGCCCAAATGTGCTTTACTGCGGGTGTTTGTGTATAGAGGCGTCTAGTACGCGAAAAAACGTAGAAGAATTTCAATCGTGCGCCAACAAGCTAGTAGAAAGGCTCAAACCGTTGGGCAGAAGCAACTCCAGACATATTGGATGCCCTGTTTAAGAGAATGCTGCGCTTAGAGGTCCCACCAAGATTTGAACTGGGATCGCTGGATTCAGAGTGCAGAGTGCTAAACATAAGTTGAAAGGCTAAAACCGTTGGGCAGAAGCAATTCCAGACATGGGCCCCTCAGAAGGGGTTCTGATTGGAAGCCCCATAAAGGAGAATGCTGTGCTGAGAGGTCACACCGAGATTTGAACTCGTATCGCTTGATTCAGAGTCCAGAGTGCTAATCATTACACCATGGAACCCTGTGTCGAGTGGTTGACGGCCCGCTAGGCGCACAAGAAAAGGCCACCCGGTCCAGGGTGCACAAATATCTCTGCGGTAAAGCAATGCACAGGCAAAGACTTGCCGACCTTCAGTCTAACACTCTCCCAACTGAGCTATTTCGGCCACATCATCTGTCTTGTGCAAAGGCTCAAACCGTTGGGCAGAAGCAATTCCAGACATGGGCCTCAAAAGGGGTTCTGATTGGAAGACCCATAAAAGAGAATGCTGTGCTGGGAGGTCCCACCGAGATTTGAACTCAGATCGCTGGATTCAGAGTCCAGAGTGCTAAGCATTACACCATGGAACCCTGTTTCGAGTGGTTTTAGGCCCGCTAAGCTCACAAGAAAAGGCCAACCGGTCCAGGGTGCAAAAATTTCTCTGCGGTAAAGCAATGCCTGGGCTTGAAAAATCTCTCTGCCCAAATGTGCTTTACTGCGGGTGTTTGTGTATAGAGGCGTCTAGTACGCGAAAAAACGTAGAAGAATTTCAATCGTGCGCCAACAAGCTAGTAGAAAGGCTCAAACCGTTGGGCAGAAGCAACTCCAGACAGATTGGATGCCCTGTTTAAGAGAATGCTGCGCTTAGAGGTCCCACCGAGATTTGAACTGGGATCGCTGGATTCAGAGTGCAGAGTGCTAAACATAAGTTGAAAGGCAAAAACCGTTGGGCAGAAGCAATTCCAGACATGGGCCCCTCGGAAGGGGTTCTGATTGGAAGCCCCATAAAGGAGATTGCTGTGCTGAGAGGTCACACCGAGATTTGAACTCGTATCGCTTGATTCAGAGTCCAGAGTGCGTTTCCTTGCGCTTTCACCGTAGTTTCATGAAAAGCGTTATCCCCTTATTGTTGGGCGATTGTCAAAATAAGTCCTTTGCCCTGGGATTGAAAAATCTCCCTGCCCAAATGTGCTTTACTTATCATTTCTGTGTGTGTGTGTGTGAAATCACATTAACTTTTCAGACATGGGCAATTTGTTGTGCTTTATATTTCGCTTGGGTGTATTGCCCTTTGGCTCATTTCGTACCATTGGCAGTTGTCAGTATGAAAAGCAGCGTGTGCTACTGATACTTGACGTTAACTGAACCCTGGTTGAAAACCTGCTGATGTCTTAGTTTATCATCAGAAAAACCTTCCGTCTTCTATGTGTTTCATCGTTCCACAAGTACAGCGCTACAACCCCTCAGAAGGGGTTCTGATTGGACGCCCTGTAAAAGAGAATGCTCCGCTGAGAGGTCCCACTGAGACTTGAACTGGGATAGCTAGATTCAGAGTCCAGATTGCTAAACATTACACAATAGAACACTGTGTCGAGAGGATGACGACCCGCTAGCCGCACGAGAAAATCCCCCCGGATCGGGGTGCGCAAATAAGCTCTGCGGTAAAGTAATGCACAGACAAAGCCTTGACGAAACCCGGGAATCGAACCAGCGACCTTAATATCTTCAGTCTAACACTCTCCCAACTGAGCTATTTCAGCCACATCATATTTCTTGTGCAAAGGCTCAAACTGTTGGGCAGAAGCAATTCCAGACATGGGCCCCCCGAAAGGGGTTCTGATTGGAAGACCCATAAAAGAGAATGCTGTGCTGAGAGGTCCCACCGAGATTTGAACTCTGATCGCTGGATTCAGAGTCCAGAGTGCTAACCATTACCCCATGGAACCCTGTTCCGAGTGGTTTTAGGCCCGCTAAGCTCACAAGAAAAGGCCACCCGGTCCAGGGTGCAAAAATATCTCTGGGATAAAGCAACGCGCAGGCGAAGCCTTGCCTAAACTGAATCAGGGACCTTTAGATCTTCAGTCTAACACTCTCCCAACTGAGCTCAAAATAAGTCATTTGCCCTGGGCTTGAAAAATCTCTCTGCCCAAATGTGCTTTACTGCGGGTGTTTGTGTATAGAGGCGTCTAGAACGCGAAAAAACGTAGAAGAATTTCAATCGTGCGCCAACAAGCTAGTTGAAAGGCTCAAACCGTTGGGCAGAAGCAACTCCAGACAGATTGGATGCCCTGTTTAAGAGAATGCTGCGCTTAGAGGTCCCACCGAGATTTGAACTGGGATCGCTGGATTCAGAGTGCAGAGTGCTAAACATAAATCTAAAGTCAAAATAAGTCCTTTGCCCTGGGCTTGAAAAATCTCTCTGCCCAAATGTGCTTTATTTATCATTTCTGTGTGTGTGTGTGTGTGCGTGAAATCACATTAACTTTTCAGACATGGGCAATTTGTTGTGCTTTATATTTCGCTTGGGTGTATTGCCCTTTGGCTCATTTCGTACCATTGGCAGTTGTCAGTATGAAAAGCAGCGTGTGCTACTGATACTTGACGTTAACTTTACCCCGGTTGAAAACCTGCCGATGTCTTAGTTTATCATCAGAAAAACCTTTCGTCTTCTATGTGTTTCATCGTTCCACAAGTACAGCGCTACAACCCCTCGGAAGGGGTTCTGATTGGACGCCCTGTAAAAGAGAATGCTCCGCTGAGAGGTCCCACCGAGACTTGAATTCGGACCGCTGGATTCAGAGTCCAGAGTGCTAACCATTACACCATGGAACCCTGTTTCGAGTGGTTTTAGGCCCGCTAAGCTCACAAGAAAAGGCCAACCGGTCCAGGGTGCAAAAATATCTCTGCGGTAAAGCAATGCCTGGGCTTGAAAAATCTCTCTGCCCAAATGTGCTTTTCGTTCAAATGGAAGAGCGCTTGTTTTGCATGCGAGAGGTAGTGCCATCGACGTACGCATTATTCGAGGCTTTATTCTCTCACCGCTTTATATAGGCTCACCGCTAAGAAAAAATGTCCTCCCACAAGCTTTCTTGCAGTGTTATTTGCATTTTCATTTAGACAGTGTGAACGTGTGCTGTGGTGCTTTTCCTTGCGCTTTCACCGTAGTTTCATGAAAAGCATTATACAACGAGCCATAGCCGATACGAGGTTACCGTGTGAACAACTCGTAATTAACTATGTTTGGGGTAAGACCACATCATTTACTTTCGACCTATAAGCTGTCATAAATTGTGGGGGAAAAAATAGCTCATGGAGGGGGTACGAGGTATATGTATGTATGGACGGGAATATGGACAGTGTTTGTAAGGCGTACCAGTCTAGGCAAACCCATAGGGGAGAATGGTGTCCATCATGGAATAAGGTAATAGCATATACCGGTGGTTGGACCCCGGAAGAACCTAGCCTTTGGACCCGTACCTCTGCAAAATTTGATTTCAAAATGCAAAGAGATTACAGTGCAAGTCAAAATCCACTCACCCTTTCAATATCCACCAGAACGGGATCAGCCAATTATACAGGGGAATTTTTCCTTATAATGGGGGTGCACATGCAAGGAACAGATAGAAAAGCAGTAATAAAATTTGTTGTGGACAGTTCACCTGAGGAGGAAAGAAATGAGACAATAGCTGAGCCATTATTGGTAGGACAAAAGAATGGAAGAGTGGTAGAAATAGATTACACCATGTTAAAACCAGAAGATATGATAGAAAGAGCAACAGGATATGGGGAAAATAATTTGTGGCTGGAATGGATAATTACCACAGCCAGAGAACAGAGGTTAGATGATTGTGTAGGATGTGCTAATGCAAGACCCCATTTATATATTGAACCAGCCCCATTGTACCAAAACGATACGTGGGGTTATGAGTGTATGCTGGCACTGACACGGATGGCCAGTCCAAAAAATTGTACCACATTGGCAACAATATTCCCACCAATAACCAACCTTTCACGGGCAGGTCCATTTACACCAAAGAAAGCAAATTATACCTGTTATGATATTAAACGTCAATCACCAACCAGCAACCTGGGGGAGATAAACAAGGAGTGGTGTGATCAGATAATAGTAGATAATGGGACTAGAATAGGTACGTGGGCTAGGGCAGGTTTGTATTATTAGTGTGGAGATCGAAGATTGTTTACTAGGATACCTGAGAAGGCAAAGGGAGTGTGTGCTTTGGTAAGACTGGGAGCTCCAATAACCCTGATAGGTGACAGAGCAGTCAGAACGGAATCCGTGAATTCAGCAACATTGACTAGAAGACGTAGGAGACACATCATTACAAAGAGAGCAATAGGTTCAAGTGTAGATTTATCATTAAATAGTCCTACGTATATCGATGCTATAGGGATTCCCAGAGGTGTACCAGATGAATATAAGCTAGCGAACCAAGTGGCAGCAGGTTTTGAGAATACACCAATAATAGCTGCTCTTTTTCCAGTCACCCCAAACAAGAATGTAGATAGGATTAATTATGTGCATTATAATGTGATGAGATTAGCAAATATGACAAGGGATGCAGTAGATGGTTTAGCGGAGCAACTAGCACCAACTTCACTTATGGCTATACAGAACCGTATGGCTCTGGACATGCTGTTGCCAGAGAAGGGAGGAGTATGTGTAATGTTTGGTGATCTTTGTTGTACGAACATTCCCAATAATACTGCCCCTGATGGATCAGTGACGAGGGCGTTGGAAGGATTGAAAACTTTGTCTATCGAAATGAAGGAGCATTCAGGAGTAAATAATCCTATTGGAGATTGGCTAGATAAAACATTGGGAAGATGGAAAGCAATAGTAATGTCTATTGTGATGTCCATAGGGGTATTTGTAGCAATGTTGATTACGTGTGGCTGTTGTTGCATTCCTTGCCTTAGATCACAGTGTAATCGCTTAATAATTTCAGCTATTGAGAGACCGGAAAGCCCCAAACCATTTAATATGCCATTGTTATCTAGCCATAATAACAACACGGAGGACCAAGAATTTTGACCTCTTTCGAGGTCAAGAGAGGGATTATTGGGGTTACGATGTTCTATGCATTATAAGTTTATGTTTACTGTTGTTTTACTGTCAAATATAATGATATGAGCATGTCCATGTGTTGTGTTCTTATGTGATCCGATTCCTGTACTTGGATGTTTACCTGTCACTGTCTCTAGAGATGACATCACCTGCTCTACTTCGTTCTTTGTGGTTGAATCGGGTACGGCTTTGCTGGGTATGGATCTTATTAATGGCTTACATCTCCGTTTTGAAGGCAATTCTGTGCTGCCCAAGCAGATTTCTACTCCTGTCTTGCGATTGTCTGCTTTGACGCCTTCAGCAGATGTCGGTTGTGCAAAAGGCTTTGTGCACAGAGTTAAAATTTCTTCGGCTGTCGCCCCTGTGCGCCAGAAACTCCGCCGCTTACCTTTTTCGGTTAGAGATGCCGTCACTGAGGAAATCCATCGCCTTCTTGAGTTAGGCGTCATCGAGAGTGTGGATGCTTCGCCGTGGGTCTCTCCCTATAGTAGTGGTACAAAAGAAATCGGGTGCCATTCGTATGTGTGTGGATTTGCGAGAACCCAATAAGGCTGTGGTTACGGATAGTTACCCTCTACCTCACATTGATGAACTATTGTCTTTGTTACGGGGAGCGAGTGTATTTTCCACTATCGATTTGGAGAGTGCCTATTTTCAGTTGCCATTGCATGACGACAGCCGTGATCTGACCGCCTTTATTACTCACGAAGGACTTTTCAGATTTTGCCGTGTACCATATGGCCTCGCTTCAGCACCCTCAGCCTTTCAAAAAATGTTGGGAACAGTTTTACAAGGGGTTCCGAATGTTGCCAATTACCTTGACGATATCATTGTCTGGGGACGTACACAAAACGAACATGACCACACACTCAAAGCTGTTGTTCAACGCTTGCAGGATGCTGGACTGAAATTGAATCAATCGAAGTGTCAGTTCAACAAATCCAGTCTGCGTTTCCTTGGTCATACGGTGAATGCGCAAGGAATTCAACCTGATGAGGATCATCTTTCTGCCATTCTTAGTGCACCTGCACCAACAGATGCAACACAACTCCGCTCTTTCCTTGGTCTACTATCCTGGTATAGTAAGTTCATTCCAAATTTCGCCACGTTCGTGGAGCCTCAGACAGGGCTCCGATTTCGCCTGGTCGGAGGAGGCGCAGAAATGCTTTGAGGCTGTTAAAAAATTGCTTGTTCACAGCCCTGCTCTCGCATTATTCGACCCAGATTTGCCTACGGTATTATCTACGGATGCCTCTGCCTATGGCCTGGGAGCTGTTCTTGCTCAGGTTCACAAGGATAAAACAGAGCGCATTGTTGCTTTTGCGTCCCGGACATTGTCATCTACTGAACGCAAGTACTCGACCATTGAAAGGGAAGCACTTGCTTGTGTTTGGGCCGTTGAAAAGTGGCGAACTTACTTGTGGGGTCGTAAATTTCTCCTGCGCACAGATCACCAGGCTTTAACTGTGCTTTTCTCATCCAAAGGAACTGATCGTGCCGGAATGCGTATTGCACGCTGGGCAGCACGGTTAATGTGCTTCAACTATGATGTTGTTTATCGGCCTGGAGCTCAAAACAATACGGCTGACTGTCTTTCTCGTCTGCCTTTGCCTGCATCAGCTGACGACAACTTCGATGCTGAACCAGAGTTTGTGGCTTTTCTGTCTTCAGAGATGTCAGCTTTGTCGCCTCCTGAGGTTGCTTCTGCCTCTGCAGCATGCTCGGAACTGAGTGCATTGCGTGCTCAAATTGCTCGCGGGTGGCCTTCTTCTTCATCTTCTGTGGATATTCTTCTACGTCCATACTTTCATCTCCGCAACGAACTAACTGTGCAGCAGGATTATGTGTTCAGGGGACAGCGCCTTATTGTTCCTGTCGTGCTACGGCACAAATTAGTTAAGTTAGCTCACATGGGTCATCAGGGAATTGTGCGTACCAAACAACGGCTTCGTGAACTGTACTGGTGGCCGGGCATCGATTGCCTAGTTAAAGAGCACATCCAGACCTGTCAACTGTGTTTGTCCTCTGACAAAACTGCCAACACCTCAGCTGCGCCGTTGCAGCCAGTACCTTTTCCGTCTGTTCCGTGGGAAAAGATAGCTATTGATGTGGTGGGCCCGTTTGAAACAGCTGTGGGAGACTGTCGTTATGCGCTCACGTTGATTGACTATCACAGTAAGTGGCCTGAAGTTGCTTTCACTGCTTCCGTCACTACTCAGAATGTTATCGCCTTCCTGTCTTCTGTGTTTAGCAGATATGGCAATCCACTTACTGTCGTATCGGATAACGGGACTCAGTTCACCTCTGCTGACTTTTCAAAATTTCTGAAAGAGAGAGATATTCATCACGTACGTACTTCATTGTACCACCCAGCTGCGAATGGAGCTGTGGAACGGTTTCATCGCGTGTTGAAAAGCTGCATTCAGTCTGCTGTTCTGGAATCAAAGCCGTGGAAACCTACAGTCATGGAATTTCTCCAAGTGTATCGTGCTACACCTCATTCTGCTACGGGGTTATCCCCGTTTGAGTTGCTTCATGGTCGAAAGATGCGGACGCGTCTAAATGTTCTTCCTCCTTCCCTGCCGCAGACGGATGCTCCTGCTCTGTTTCAGCGAGTCTCTTTGAAACAACAGAAAATGAAAGCATACACTGATTCTAAACGTGCAGCTCGTGCTCCGGATTTTAAAGTGGGGGATTGGGTGCGTGTGCGCATTCCTACTCATGTTCCGAAAGCACATCCGAAATTTGGTAAGCCTCTCCAAATTGTGCGTAAACTGGGGTTGTGTACTTACCTATTATCCGACGGGAAGAAATGGCATGCTTCTCATCTGGCTCGTACTGTTGCACCTGTTTTGGAGGCTACTGACACAGATGCTGTGGACTTGCCCTTTCAGTTTCTTCCTCCTCCAGAGCCTCAAGCTCCTGATGTTTTGCAAAGGGTTTCTACACGTGTAAGCCGACATCCTCGTTGGATGGAAGATTACGTTACGTAATCATCTTGCATTACATGTTTATAAAGTTTGAGTAATTCATAGGTCATCTTATAATAGATTTTCATATGAATGCTACATTCTAATAATTCTTATTATGTTTAATTTTCCTAGTCTAATTGCAAGTAATTGTGTTATTTCAAAGTGTTTACTTGGTACTTTAGTAACTTTGTTATTGGGTTTTGTGTTGTTGTTCGTTAAAAACTGTGTAGACAGTTTGCTTTAAGTAATGAGGGAATATGTTGTGTTCTTATGTGCATGTTGACCTGTAGGTGGCAGTAGAGGTTGCTTCGATGAGTATGAGACGGAGAGTGAGAAGTGTTACACCTGCGACTACATGCGCTATACTATTCGGCTATTTTCAAAATGTTTCGCAGGGAACCAACGGTTGGGGGGAATGGAGTCAGATTAACATGTCCCGAGGTGATTGGTTCCAGAGGATTGAACGCCCGCCCAAGGAAGGGGAAGAGCCTGAAGAGAGAATCGACGTCACATATATTATAAATATATGTAACCCGGAAGTGTGTTTTTCAGTTGTTCGCTCATATATATGTTGAGAAGCAACCCCAGCTGGAAAGAAGCTTTTACATCTGATAATAAATTCTACTTATTGGGAAAAACTGTCTCTTTGACTTTTCTTCAAATTTTTGAACATGCAGGACTGAAGCGAAAAAGTCCGTCAGGGTCTAATAGATGTAGCACAAAGGAAAAAAATAGTCCAAGGGTTAAAATTGTCAAAAAGTATCTGGATAAAGAGAATATAACAACATGGAAGAAAACGATGCAATATTTTTTAAACAAATGCAGTAATTTTTTTTTGGGAGAAGACATTTTATGGATGAGAACTAAAGCTTGGATGACAGAAAAGATGCCAGATTTTTACAAGGAAATGATGAGTGCATGGGGGAATTTTTTAACCTGTGTACAACACATGCTGAGTGGTAGAGAGGATATTTTAAATCAACCATTGTTCTTAAACAAGAACATTTTAAACCAAGGGAAAGAGGTGTTTTTTAAGAAGTGGTGGGAGGTGGGAATTACAAAAGTGAGAGATGTTTTATATGAGTTTAAGGAGGGATTTTTACCTGTGCAGTACATTGTGGACACTATGGAGGAAGCAAAAGAAGAATATAGTAGACAAGAAATTGAGAATAAGTTTAAGATAATAAAAAGTGCAATACCAGAGGATTGGATAAGAAACATTAATGACATGAAACAGGGGAAACAAGAGGAAGAATTGTATGTCAGGTTGGGAGGAAAATTAAGAGTGTTTAAAGAATGTACTGTGAAAATGTTGTACGTTTTTTTTAGAGATTATGTTTTTAAGAAACCTGTTGTGAATAAATACTGGTTGCAGAAATACAAAGATTTGGAAGAAGACCACATATGGACCAATATGAAGGGAAAGATAATAGAGACAAAACTGGGGACTTTAGAATACTTAATCAGGCACAAGGCGGTTTTTACTGATGTTTTATTGACCAAAATCGGAAGAGAGCAAAACGCAACCTGCAAAGTGTGTAAAGAAGAAGATGAGGGGGTTTTACATGTGTTCTTATTCTGTAAGAAATTGGAAACTTTTAATAAAAAATGCAAAAGGTTGATTGAGAGGTTGAGAGGGGGGCAAGATGATAAAGAAATGGATGGTAACAAGATGATAATGTTAGGAACATACAAACCATGTAAAAACAGAAAAGTGATCAACCTGTTCATTATGTTGATGAAAAGTGCAATATGGGAAAGAAGAGTAATTGCCAGGAAAGAAAATACTGTAATGGATGTTGAAATGGTGTTTAAAAGGAAAGTTGAGAAGTACCTGAAGTATTTACACTTTTATTTTAAGGAACAAAACAGGTTGGAAGAGTTTTCTTATGTTTTTAATAATGATTTGTGCAAAATATTTGAGAATGTTTAATGTGGGAGGTCAGACGATCATGGTTGTTTTTTTATTTCAATTTTCTGTTTATACTTTGCTTTTGTCTGCTTTTACATTTCCTGCATACATATGCCAATTATCTGTTTGTATTTAACCTTAAAATGTTTTATTAAGAAACTACAATCATTTTGTATGCCAAAAAAATCTTTAAGATTGTAAATGTGAATGTTTTATAAGATTTTATAGATGTTTTATCAATAAAAAAAAAAAAGCACGCCCGCTCTCGTCTGATCTCGGAAGCCAAGCAGGGTTGGGCCTGGTCAGTACTTTGATGGGAGGTAACCTGGGAATACCAGGTGCTGTAAGCTTTAACACAAAGTG
>NC_136768.1:15074028-15089028 GCF_947034865.1 Barbatula barbatula
TGCAGACGTCGATGGCGCTACCTCTCGAATGCAAAACGAGCGCTCTTCCATTTGAACGAACTAATCGGAACTGTTGCCACTTAACAGTACGACACCCAAATGAGTAAAATCAGCGACGCGGAATGTGATTGCAGGAGCTCATAGGCGGGTTAGCTCAGATGGTTAGAGCGTGATGCTAATAACGCCAAGGTCGCGGGTTCGATCCCCGTACTGGCCACTGACTTTTCCCTGGCATCCCGTCCATCTCTCATTGGTAAAATTATGCTGGGGTCGTTCGCCAAAAGGCTTGCACAAGACAGATGATGTGGCCGAAATAGCTCAGTTGGGAGAGCGTTAGACTGAAGATCTAAAGGTCCCTGGTTCGATCCCTGGTTTCGGCAAGGCTTCGTCTGTGCATTACTTTACCGGAGATATAATATGTGCACCCCGATCCGGGGAGCTTTTCTCGTGCGCCAGGGCAAAGGACTTATTTTGACAATCGCCCAACAATAAGGGGATAACGCTTTTCATGAAACTACGGTGAAAGCGAAAGGAAACGCACCACAGCACACGTTCACACTGTCTAAATGAAAATGCAAATAACACTGCAAGAAAGCTAGTGGGAAGACATTTTTCCTTAGCGGTGAGCCTCGACTTGAATAATGCGAATAAAGCCTTGAATAATGCGGAAGTCGATGCCGCTACCTCTCTCATGCAAAGCGAGCGCTCTTCCATTTGAAAAAACTCACCGGAAGTGTTGCCACTTAACAGTACGACACTCAAAGGAGCGCAATCAGCGACCCGGAACGTGACCGCGGCAGTGTTCAATCAGGCCGGTTAGCTCAGTTGGTTAGAGCCTGGTGCTAATAATGGCAACGTCGCGGTTTAGAACCCCTTACTGGCCCTGTTGTGGAAAAATGATCTTGTAGTTTCAAAAAATTGCTCAAACAAAGAAGGTCCAGGTGTCAAAAAGTAAACTTTATTTGTTCGAATCAAACAAAGTGAGATCTTCCCAAAGCATCTGAAAATACAGTGTTTTCAAGCCTATAGTTATAGTAAAACTTGTGCAGGGGGGTTTGTCTGTTACACCAATCAGGTAAGTTCCCGTTATCTCTTATTTTTGATGACCAATAACTCTGTTTCTGCCACCAATAAATCCCAGGCAACAGGACACGTTTTTAATTGTGGAATCTTGTTTGGCACATAGACAAATAATAATGTGCCCATATTTGAACACTTTTCCGGTTCTTTTCCGGCAAAACGACTTGGTGAACTCATAATGCATCTCTGACCCTATGCAATAACTCACGAGTTGTCCTTTAGCATACGATAGGGTTTTATTAAAACTGTCCTCATGTTTTGATATAGTAATGTTTTTTAGCGCATCAATGAGGCCATAAGTTAAATTTAATTAAATTTGTCTTCAAGAATGTGTCAGGGGTACGTGCAGGTGCTCTATGTTAAAAGTGTTTTCTGCATGTTATTCTCTAAACTTTATTTGAACCTTAGGCCTTACAGACATCACTGGACTTTATATTGCTGTAAAACGTTGAAAAGTATTCTTTAAACATGCTATATAAGTATTTTTATGTAAATAATCATTAAACTGGTATACTGATTGTAACATTAATTCATTAAATCATCTTAGTCACTTGCCTACAATCATCTTGACCTAAATGTGGTTAAATATGGTTTCTGATTATATCACTGATAACTAATATCTAATAGTCTATTCTATTATTCCTATGAATACTTCTTAATGCTTCATTACTGATAAAAGTCTAATAATAAAAATGTGATAGATTAATATTCAAATGCATGCATAAATGAAGATATATCATTGTGGTTAAGGATATGCGTTAAAGATACTGAAAGAAATAAAGAAAATACTCAAAAGAAATAAAGAAAATACTCAATAGCCCCTGGCATCCTGTCCATCCCTCATTTCTAAAATGATGCTGGGGTCGTTCGCGGAAAGGCCTGCACAAGACAGATGACGTGGCCGAAATAGCTCAGTTGGGAGAGCGTTAGACTAAAGGTCCCTGGGTCAGTTTCCGCAAGGCTTCGCCAGCGCATTGCTTTACCGCAGAGCTATTTGTGCACCCTGGACCGGGTGGCCTTTTCTTCTGTGCCTGACGTGGTTGCAAAAACACTCGACACAGGGTTCCATGGTGTAATGGTAAGCACGCTGGACTCTGAATCCAGCGATCCGAGTTCAAATCTCGGTTGCACCTCTCAGCACAGCATTCTCTTTTATAGTGCTTCCAATCAGAACCCCTTCTGAGGGGCCCATGTCTGGAATTGCTTCTGCCCAACGGTTTGAGCCTTTCTACTAGCATGTTGGCGCACGATTGAAATTCTTCTGCATTTTTTCGCTCACTAGATGCCTCTATCCACAAACACTCGCAGGCGAGAGATAAAGTAGCATTTTTAATCCTTTTATAGCAATTGGACTCTGAATCCAACGATCAGAATTCAAGTCTCGTTGGGACCTCTCAGCACAGCATTCTCTTCTATGGGGTCCATGTCTGGAATTTCTTCTGCCCAACGGTTTGAGCCTTTCTACTAGCATGTTGGCGCACGAGTGAAATTCTGCTGCATTTTTTCGCGTACTAGACGCCTCTATCCATAAACACTCGCAGGCGAGAGATAAAGTAGCATTTTTAATCCTTTTATAGCAATTGGACTCTGAATCCAGCGATCCGAATTCAAGTCTCTGTGGGACCTCTCAGCGGAGCATTCTCTTTTACAGGGCGTCCAATCAGAACCCCTTCCGAGGGGCCCATGTCTGGAATTGCTTCTGCCCAACGGTTTGAGCCTTTCAACTAGCACGAACTAACTGGAACTGTTGCCAATTAACGGTACGATTTTTTGAGATTTTTCATGCCCAGGGCAAAGGACTTATTTTGACAATCGCCCAACAATAAGGGGATAACGCTATTCATGAAACTACGGTGAAAGCGCAAGGAAACGCACCACAGTACACGTTCATACTGTCTAAATGAAAATGCAAATAACACTGCAAGAAAGTTTGTGGGAGGACATCTTTACTTAGCGGTGAGCCTATATAAAGCGGTGAGCGAATAAAGCCTCGAATAATGCAGAAGTCGATGGCGCTACGTCTCGCATGCAAAACGAGCGCTCTTCCATTTGAACGAACTAACCGGAACTGTTGCCACTTAACAGTACGACACCCAAATGAGTAAAATCAGCGACGCGGAATGTGATTGCAGGAGCTCATAGGCCGGTTAGCTCAGTTGGTTTGAGCGTGGTGCTAATAACGCCAAGGTCGCGGGTTCAATCCCCGTACTGGCCACTTACTTTTCCCTGGCATCCCGTCCATCTCTCATTGGTAAAATCATGCTGGGGTCGTTCGCCGAAAGGCTTGCACAAGACAGATGATGTGGCCGAAATAGCTCAGTTGGAAGAGCTTTAGACTGAAGATCTAAAGTTCTCTGGTTCGATCCCGAGTTTTGGCAAGGCTTCGTCTGTGCATTACTATACCGCAGAGCTAATTTGTGCACCCCGATCCGGGGAGCTTTTCTCGTGCGCCTAGCGGGCTGACAACCACTCTACACAGTGTTCCATGGTGTAATGTTTAGCACTCTTAATCCAGCGATCCCAGTTCAAATCTCGGTGGGACCTCTCAGCGCTCTCTTTAACTGGGCATCCAATCTGTCTGGAATTGCTTCTGCCCAACGGTTTGAACCTTTCTACTAGCTTGTTGGCGCACGATTGAAATTCTTCTGCATTTTTTCACTTACTAGACGCCTCTATCCACAAACACTCGCAGGCGAGAGATAAAGTAGCATTTTTAATCCCTTTAAACTACGGTAAAAGCGCAAGGAAACGCACCACAGCACACGTTCACACTGTCTAAATGAAAATGCAAATAACACTGCAAGAAAACTAGTGGGAAGACATTTTTCCTTAGCGGTGAGCCTCAACCCGAATAATGCGAATAAAGCCTTGATTAATGCGGAAGTCGATGCCGCTAACTCTCGCATGCAAAGCGAGCGCACATCCAGTTGAACAAACTCACCTGAAGTGTTGCTACTTGACAGTACGACACTCACAGGAGCGCAATCAGGGACCCGTAACGTGACCGCGGGAGTGTTCAATCAGACCGGTTAGCTCAGTTGGTTAGAGCATGGTACTAATAACGGCAAGGGCGAGGTTTCGATCCCCTTACTGGCCCCTGGCATCTTGTCTAGCTCTCATTTCTAAAATGATGCTGGTGTCGTTCGCAGAAACGCCTGCACAAGACAGATGATGTGGCCGAAATAGCTCAGTTGGGAGAGCGTTAGACTGAAGATCTGTTGGTCCCTGGTTCTATCCCGGGTTTCGGCAAGGCTTCGTCTATGCATTAATTTACCGCAGAGCTAATTTGTGCACCCCAATACGGGGAGCTTTTCTCGTGCGCCTAGCGGGCTGACAACCACTCGACACAGTGTTCCATGGTGTAATGTTTAGCACTTTGGACTCTGAATCCAGCGATCCCAGTTCAAATCTCGGTGGGACCTCTCAGTGCAGCATTCTCTTTAACTGGGCATCCAAACTGTCTGGAATTGCTTCTGCCCAACGGTTTGAGCCTTTCTACTAGCTTATTGGCGCACGATTGAAATTCTTCTGCATTTTTCCGCTTACTAGACGCCTCTATCCACAAACACTCGCAGGCGAGAGATAAGTAGCATTTTTAATCCTTTTATAGCATTTGGACTCTGAATCCAGCAATCCGAATTCAAGTCTCGGTGGGACCTCTCAGCGGAGCATTCTCTTTTACAGGGCGTCCAATCAGAACCCCTTCCGAGAGGTTGTAGCGCTGTACTTGTGGAACAATGAAACACATAGAAGACGGAAGGTTTTTCTGATGATAAACTAAGACATCGGCAGGTTTTCAACCAGGGTTCAGTGAACGTCAATTTCCAGTAGCACACGCTGCTTTTCATACTGACAACTGCCAATGGTACGAAATGAGCCAAAGGGCAATACACCCAAGCAAAATATACAGCACAACAAATTGCCCATGTCTGAAACGTTAATGTGATTTCACGCACACACACACACACACACAGAAATGATAAGTAAAGCACATTTGGGCAGAGAGATTTTTCATGCCCAGGGCAAAGGACTTATTTTGACAATCGCCCAACAATAAGGGGATAACGCTTTTCATGAAACTACGGTGAAAGCGAAAGGAAACGCACCACAGCACACGTTCACACTGTCTAAATGAAAATGCAAATAACACTGCAAGAAAGCTAGTGGGAAGACATTTTTCCTTAGCGGTGAGCCTCGACTCGAATAATGCGAATAAAGCCTTGAATAATGCGGAAGTCGATGCCGCTACCTCTCGCATGCAAAGCGAGCGCTCTTCCATTTGAACAAACTCACCGGAAGTGTTGCCACTTAACAGTACGACACTCAAAGAAGCGCAATCAGCGACCCGGAACATGACCGCGGCAGTGTTCAATCAGGCCGGTTAGCTCAGTTGGTTAGAGCATGGTTCTAATAACGGCAAGGGCGAGGTTTAGAACCCCTTACTGGCCCCTGGCATCCTGTACATCTCTCATTTCTAAAATGATGCTGGGGTCGTTTGCGGAAAGGCCGAAATAGTTCAGTTGGGAGAGCGTTAGACTAAAGGTCCCTGGGTCAGTTTCCGCAAGGCTTCGCCAGCACATTGCTTTACCGCAGAGCTATTTGTGCACCCTGGACCGGGTGGCCTTTTCTTGTGTGCCTGATGTGGCTACAACCACTCGGCACAGGGTTCCATGGTGTAATGGTTAGCACTCTGGACTCTGAATCCAGCGATCCGAGTTCAAATCTCGGTGGGACCTCTCAGCACAGCATTCTCTTTTATAGGGCTTCCAATCAGAACCCCTTCCGAGGGGCCCATGTCTGGAATTGCTTCTGCCCAATGGTTTGAGCCTTTCTACTAGCATGTTGGCGCACGATTGAAATTCTTCTGAATTTTTTCGCTTACTAGACGCCTCTATCCACAAACACTCGCAGGCGAGAGATAAAGTAGCATTTTTAATCCTTTTATAGCAATTGGACTCTGAATCCAACCATCAGAATTCAAGTCTCGTTGGGACATCTCAGCGGAGCATTCTCTTTTACAGGGCGTCCAATCAGAACCCCTTCCGAGGTGCCCATGTCTGGAATTGCTTCTGCCCAACTGTTTGAGCCTTTCAACTAGCACGAACTAACTGGAACTGTTGTCACTTAACAGTACGATTTTTCTAGATTTTTCATGCCCAGGGCAAATGACTTATTTTGACAATCGCCCAACAATAAGGGGATAACGCTATTCATGAAACTACGGTGAAAGCGCAAGGAAACGCACCACAGTACACGTTCACACTGTCTAAATGAAAATGCAAATAACACTGCAAGAAAGTTTGTGGGAGGACATTTTTACTTAGCGGTGAGCCTATATAAAGCGGTGAGCGAATAAAGCCTCGAATAATATCAGGTCAAATATCAGACACACAATAAATTCCTATATGCAGTGTTGATTAAATAAGACTATCAAATTCTAGCAGCCCCCCCGGCCAGGCAAACAGTGCAAAACAGTGTGCAAACGGTGGCGAGGAACCCAAAACTCCATTGGAGGAGAAAAAAACCTCAGAGGGAGACCAGGCCTAACCAGGGGATTCCAGTTCTCCTCTGGCAAAAACTGCAGCCTCTGCACAAGCTCGACAGTGCTTGCACAACAAGGCAAAATAAAAAACAAAGTTAGATTTAAAATTATCATTAATTATCTAAAAGCGACTGAAGTTTTGTAGAGTCGCCACGTCCTTCGTCCAGCATTTGTCAGGTCTGGGAATGGATTGCGCCCTGCCCGCTCCGGTAACCTTGGACTGCGTCCTGCCCGCTCTGGTAACCTTGGAACAATGAGACAAAGACTGGCTGAGAGTAGAGTACTGTTCTGCACTCTTTGATGCAACAAATGCATCAGTTGTTATTGGAAGTGTCCCTGGTTCCGGTTGATCTAACTAGTGCAGCCTAGATCTTTGAAATATATATATTATGATAGTCTTGTGTATGCAAGAGTAAAAAGATGCGTCTTTAGTCTAGATTTAAACTGACAGAGTGTGTCTGCCTAACGGACAGTGCAGGGAAGACTGTTCCAAAGTTTAGACGCTAGATAGGAAAATGATCTGCCGCCTGCACTTGATTTTGAAATTCTAGGTATTACCAACTGGCCTGACACCTGAGAGCGTAGTGCACGTGATGGACTATAATACGTTAGAAGTTCTCTCAAGTAGTGAGGAGCTAAACCATGCAAGGCTTTATAGGTAATAAGCAAGATATTAAAGTTTATGCGATGCTTTACAGGTAACCAGTGCAAGGTTGACAGAACCGGGCTAATATGCTCATACTTTTTTGTACGGGTAAGAACTCGAGCTGCCGCATTTTGGACCAGTTGGAGTTTTTGTAATAGGCCTGCAGGGCAACCACCTAATAGTGCATTACAGTAATCCAGTCTTGATGTCATAAAGGCATGTATAAGCTTCTCTGCATCTGATGGTGACAGCATATGACGTAGTTTAGATATATTTTTAAGATGGAAAAACGCAATTTTACAGGTGTTGGCGACCTGGTTCTCAAATGACAGAGTACTATTGAATATAAAGCCAAGATTCTTAGCTAAAGATGAGGGTTTTATGGAACATTCATCAATAGTTAAGCAGTATTCTTGCTTGTTACATAGGGCGGTTTTCGGTCCGATAAGTAACACTTCAGTTTTGTCCGAGTTCAGTAATAAAAAATTGCTACTCATCCACTTTTTTATATCGACTATGCATTCCACTATTCGATGGAATTGCTGTATTTCATGAGGCTTCGAGGAAATATAAAGTTGCGTATCATCAGCATAACAGTGAAAGCTTACTCCGTGTCGCTTTATTATATCTCCTAGAGGTAGCATGTATAATGCGAAGAGCATAGGCCCTAAGACTGAGCCCTGTGGTACACCGTACTGGACTTTCGATTTGCGTGATACCTCATTGTTTATTGCTACATATTGAAAACGGTCGCATAAATAAGATCTAAGCCATTTCAAAGCTATTTCCTTAATACCGACATCATTTTCGAGTCTATGTAGGAGCATGCTGTGGTCAATGGTGTCGAATGCAGCACTAAGATCTAGCAGCACCAATAAGGAGATACAATCTCGGTCGGACGCATAAGCAGATCATTTGTAACTCTAATCAGAGCAGTCTCTGTACTGTGATGTGCTCTAAATCCAGACTGGAAATCTTCATTGATCTCATTCCTTTGGAGGAAGGAGCAAATTTGAATTGAGACTACTTTTTCCAGAACTTTAGATAAGAAAGGTAGATTCGAAATAGGTCTGTAGTTAACTAGTTCCCTTTCTGTCGGTCTCTCGACGTTGTGTCGAAGCCGACAGATGGGGTTCGCCCTTGAGAACCAGTCATCTCTGACTATTTTGAAAAGGCCAATGAAATTTGGCGAATGAAATTTGCATGCCGGGCCCCGCCCCCGGAAATCCGGGTATAAAAGGGGAGCCGGCGTGCTCATTCATTTACCTTTTGTTCTTCGGAGCCTATGCATCGTTTGACGACAGCTGAATTCCTGACGTGGTGCAGCGGATTGTCCCTTCCGAGCGATCATCCCCCCGGCGTTTCAGCAGTTCCAGAGGTGTTTTCTGAAAGAGATATATTCTTGAAAGAGCAAATTTCTCAGCGTGGCATGTCCCGCTGTTCTCGTGGGTGCGGTTCCCTCATTGAGGAGGGGGACGGACACGATGCTTGCGTCAGGTGTTTGTGGGTCCAACACGCTGAGGCAGCATTCGTGGAGTCATCCTGCCCGCACTGCGGGCAGATGGCGATACAGACGTTGCGGTCACGGGTGGCTGCGCTCTTTCGAGAGCCAGCCACCACCTCGTCTGCTTCCCGCTCTGCGACCGCGGTGGCCACGGCCCCGCCGTCAGCAGCGGCGAGCAGTTTGGGTGGCATGGGGATTTCCGTGAGCGTAAACCCGTCAGCCGATGGCTCGCGGACCGTTCACGCCCCGACTCGCTCGTCTGGCCGTTCCCAGGAAGGCGGTTCCACACCGTCTTACTCCTTCGTCACGCAATCGGACTCGATGCGTGACGACGATGAGATGTCCCTCGCAGCATCGGATGGCGACCTCCTGGCATCCGACCCTGACGATTCCTTCGAGCCGTCTCCGTCCGGAGATAGAGTTCAGGAAAAGGCAGACGTCGAGATGTCAGCCATGCTCTATCGGGCCGCCGCGAGCATCGGGCTGCAGTGCACCGCACCGCCCACGCCCCAACGCTCGCGGCTGGATAATTGGTACATCGGGTCCGAGCACAGCTCCAAGCCGCGCACGCCCCAGGTACCTTTTTTCCCCGAGGTGCATGAGGAGCTCAGCAAGACCTGGAACGCCCCCTTTTCGGCTCGTTCCCGTCATGCTGACTCTGTCGCCCTTTCTTCCCTCGATGGCGGGGCAGCTAGAGGCTACGTTGATGTCCCCCAGGCTGAACGTGCAGTCGCGGTGCACCTGTGCCCGCAGACGGCGGCCACCTGGAGGTCTCGACCTAGACTCCCGTCTAAGCCGTGTAGGGTTTCGGCATCGCTGGTGTCGAAATCCTATAACGCTGCTGGACAAGCTGCCTCAGCTCTTCATGCCATGGCCATCCTGCAGGTTCATCAGGCCAAGGCACTGAAAGAGCTCCACGAGGGTAAGACCGACCCGAAGGTTATGCAGGAGCTCCGCGCTGCCACCGACCTTGCCCTCCGGGCAACGAAGGTGACAGCGCAAGCTTTGGGTCGAGCGATGTCCACACTAGTGGTCCACGAGAGACACCTCTGGCTAAAACTTGCGCAGATGCGTGAAGCCGAGAAAGTTCGCTTCCTCGATGCTCCCATCTCGCAAAGAGGGCTGTTTGGTGACACTGTCGAGGAGTTCTCCCAGCAGTTCTCGGCAGTGCAGAAGCAGACAGAGGCCATTAAGCACATCCTGCCCCGCCGCGACCCGACCGCCTTTCGGCCGTCGAGGTCCCGTGGAACGTCTGCCTCCCAGCAGCCCCGGCCTTCCTCTTCGTCAGCTCCGGCTACGGTGCCCCCTCCTCAGGCGGCCCCCCGGAAGAGGACGGAGAGGAAGCGACCACCGTCTCGTCAGCAGCCGCCGCGGAAGCAGAAGCGTTCCTGACGAGCCGGACCCGGCGAGATCGAGATCGGGCCCGACCCCAGCCATTCCATCGCTGACGGGTCGGAAAGGGACGGTCCCTGCCCCGTCCCAACATCTGCTAGGCCCTTTTCAGAAATCTATCTGACTCACCACTTTTCCTTTTTGTGCCTTGCACTGAGTTCTTTTGGGATCACGTCAGCTTGGGGTCCGGAGTAGAGTTCTCTCGTCCCTGTATGGGGTTAGAGCTGGATTTGCTATATCCAGGATGATCAGTCAACTCTAGTCCGTTCTCCGTCAGCCTTGTGATCCCACCTCGTCGCCAAATTGTTGTGGAATTTTCTTATTCCTTAATCAAGGTGAGTTTTAAACACTCTAGACAAATGCAACACACAGAGAGGATGAGTTACCTTGCAAGGTATTTTATATTCATTGACATTCAGTCTGCATCACAAGCATGGTGCAGAGAGAAGGTCCCCTCCTTCTCACTTACAGGGCTTTTATATGATCCAAACATGACACCCCTTCTTCTCCCCCACCCTTGAGCAAGAACGTATCTTTGGTAACAAAAAATGTGTCGCCATCTCCTATCTTCACCAGAACCTCTTGGTCTTTGCTCAAAAGGATTAAAAATGCTACTTTATCTCTCGCCTGCGAGTGTTTGTGGATAGAGGCGTCTAGTACGCGAAAAAATGCAGAAGAATTTCACTCATGCGCCAACATGCTAGTAGAAAGTCTCAAACCGTTGGGCAGAAGCAATTCCAGACAGATCGGATGCCCCGTTAAAGAGAATGCTGCGCTGAGAGGTCCCGCCGAGATTTGAACTGGGATCGCTGGATTCAGAGTCCAGAGTGCTAAACATTACACCATGGAACACTGTGTCGAGTGGTTGATGGCCCGCTAGGCGCACAAGAAAAGCTCCCCGGATCGGGGTGCACAAATTAGCTCTGCAGTAAAGTAATGCACAGACGCAACCTTGCCGAAACCCGGGATCGAACCAGGGACCTTTAGATCTTCAGTCTAATGCTCTCCCAACTGAGCTCTTTCGGATGCCAGGGAAAAGTCAGACCGTGGCGTTATTTGCACCACGCTCTAACCAACTGAGCCAAATGGCCTATGGGCTTCTGCAATCACATTCCGCGTCGCTCATTTTATTCCTTTGAGTGTCGTACCGTTAAGTGGCAACAGTTCCGGTTAGTTCGTTCAAATGGAAGAACGCTCGTTTTGCATGCGAGAGGTAGCGCCATCGACGTCCGCAGTATTCGAGGCTTTATTCGCTCACCGCTTTATATAGGCTCACCGCTAAGAAAAAATGTCTTCCCACAAGCTTTCTTGCAGTGTTATTTGCATTTTCATATAGACAGTGTGAACGTGTGCTGTGGTGCGTTTCCTTGCGCTTTCACCGTAGTTTCATGAAAACCGTTATCCCCTTATTGTTGGGCGATTGTCAAAATAAGTCCTTTGCCCTGGGCTTGAAAAATCTCTCTGCTCAAATGTGCTTTACTTATCATTTCTGTGTGTGTAAGCTTCCAACTGAGCTATTTCGGCCACATCATCTGTCTTGTGCAAGCCTTTCGGCGAAAGACCCCAGCATCATTTTACCAATGAGAGATGGACGGGATGCCAGGGAAAAGTCAGTGGCCAGTACGGGGATCGAACCCGCAAACTTGGCGTTATTAGCACCATGCTCTAACCAACTGAGCTAACCAACTGGGCCTATGAGCTCTGCAATCACATTCCGCTAAGTAAAAATGTCCTCCCACAAACTTTCTTGCAGTGTTATTTGCATTTTCATTTAGACAGTGTGAACGTGTACTGTGGTGCGTTTCCTTGCGCTCTCACCGTAGTTTCATGATTAGCGTTATCCCCTTATTGTTGGGCGATTGTCAAAATAAGTCCTTTGCCCCGGGCATGAAAAATCTAAAACAATCGTACCGTTAAGTGGCAACAGTTCCAGTTAGTTCGTGCTAGTTGAAAGGCTCAAACCGTTGGGCAGAAGCAATTCCAGACATGGGCCCCTCGGAAGGGGTTCTGATTGGACGCCCTGTAAAAGAGAATGCTCCGCTGAGAGGTCCCAAAGAGACTTGAATTCGGATCATTGGATTCAGAGTCCAATTGCTATAAAAGGATTAAAAATGCTACTTTATCTCTCGCCTGCGAGTGTTTATAGATAGAGGCGTCTAGTACGCGAAAAAATGCAGCAGAATTTCACTTGTGCGCCAACATGCTAGTAGAAAGACTCAAACCGTTGGGCAGAAGCAATTCCAGACATGGGCCCCTCGGAAGGGGTTCTGATTGGACGCCCTGTAAAAGAGAATGCTCCGCTGAGAGGTCCCACATAGACTTGAATTCGGATCATTGGATTCAGAGTCCAATTGCTATAAAAGGATTAAAAATGCTACTTTATCTCTCGCCTGCGAGTGTTTATAGATAGAGGCGTCTAGTACGCGAAAAAATGCAGAAGAATTTCACTCGTGCGCCAACATGCTAGTAGAAAGGCTCAAACCGTTGGGCAGAAGCAATTCCAGACATGGGGCCCATAGAAGAGAATGCTGTGCTGAGAGGTCCCAACGAGACTTGAATTCTGATTGTTGGATTCAGAGTCCAATTGCTATAAAAGGATTAAAAATGCTACTTTATCTCTCGCCTGCGAGTGTTTGTGGATAGAGGCATCTAGTGAGCGAAAAAATGCAGAAGAATTTCAATCGTGCGCCAACATGCTAGTAGAAAGGCTCAAACCGTTGGGCAGAAGCAATTCCAGACATAAGCCCCTCGGAAGGGGTTCTGATTGGAAGCCCTATAAAAGAGAATGCTGTGCTGAGAGGTCCCACCGAGATTTGAAATCGGATCGCTGGATTCAGAGTCCAGAGTGCTAACCATTACACCATGGAACCCTGTGTCGAGTGGTTGTAGCCACGTCAGGCACACAAGAAAAGGCCACCCGGTCCAGGGTGCACAAATAGCTCTGCGGTAAAGCAATGCGCTGGCGAAGCCTTGCGGAAACTGACCCAGGGACCTTTAGTCTAACGCTCTCCCAACTGAGCTATTTCGGCCACGTCATCTGTCTTGTGCAGGCCTTTCCGCGAACGACCCCAGCATCATTTTAGAAATGAGAGATGGACAGGATGCCAGGGGCCAGTAAGGGGTTCTAAACCGCGACGTTGCCATTATTAGCACCAGGCTCTAACCAACTGAGCTAAACGGCCTGATTGAACACTGCCGCGGTCACGTTCCGGGTCGCTGATTGCGCTCCTTTGAGTGTCGTACTGTTAAGTGGCAACACTTCCGGTGAGTTTGTTCAAATGGAAGAGCGCTCGCTTTGCATGCGAGAGGTAGCGGCATCGACTTCCGCATTATTCAAGGCTTTATTCGCATTATTCAAGTCGAGGCTCACCGCTAAGGAAAAATGTCTTCCCACTAGCTTTCTTGCAGTGTTATTTGCATTTTCATTTAGACAGTGTGAACGTGTGCTGTGGTGCGTTTTCTTTCGCTTTAACCGTAGTTTCATGAAAAGCGTTATCCCCTTATTGTTGGGCGATTGTCAAAATAAGTCCTTTGCCCTGGGCATGAAAAATCTCTCTGCCCAAATGTGCTTTACTTATCATTTCTGTGTGTGTGTGTGTGTGTGTGTGTGCGTGCGTGAAATCACATTAACGTTTCAGACATGGGCAATTTGTTGTCCTGTATATTTTGCTTGGGTGTATTGCCCTTTGGCTTATTTCGAACCATTGGCAGTTGTCAGTATGAAAAGCAGCGTGTGCTACTGAAACTTGACGTTAACTGAACCCTGGTTGAAAACCTGCCGATGTCTTAGTTTATCATCAGAAAAACCTTCCGTCTTCTATGTGTTTCATTGTTCCACAAGTACAGCGCTACAACCTCTCGGAAGGGGTTCTGATTGGACGCCCTGTAAAAGAGAATGCTCCGCTGAGAGGGCCCACCGAGACTTGAATTCGGATCGCTGGATTCAGAGTCCAAATGATATAAAAGGATTAAAAATGCTACTTATCTCTCGCCTGCAAGTGTTTGTGGATAGAGGCGTCTAGTAAGCGGGAAAATGCAGAAGAATTTCAATCGTGCGCCAATAAGCTTGTAGAAAGGCTCAAACCGTTGGGCAGAAGCAATTCCAGACAGATTGGATGCCCAGTTAAAGAGAATGCTGCGCTGAGAGGTCCCAACGAGATTTTAACTGGGATCGCTAGATTCAGAGTCCAAAGTGCTAAACATTACACCATGGAACACTGTGTCGAGTGGTTGTCGGCCTGCTAGGCGCACGAGAAAAGCTCCCCGGATCGGGGTGCACAAATTAGCTCTGCGGTAAAGTAATGCACAGACGAAGCCTTGCCGAAACCAGGGATCGAACCAGGGACCTTTAGATCTTCAGTCTAACGCTTACTGACCAGGCCCGACCCTGCTTGGTTTCCGAGATCTGATGAGAGCGGGCGTGCTCAGGGTGGTGTGGCCTTAACCAAAAGATGTGCTACAGAGCTCGACGCATAAAGAAAGCAGCCATAAGTCCACTTTGGGTTAAAGCTTACAGCACCTGGTATTCCCAGGCGTCTCCCATCCAAGTACTGACAAGGCCCGACCCTGCTTGGCTTCCAAGATCAGACGAGAGCGGGCGTGCTCGGGGCGGTGTGGCCGTAAGCAAAAGATGTGCTACCAAGCTCGACGCATAAAGAAAGCAGCCATAAGTCCACTTTGTGTTAAAGCACCTGGTATTCCAAGGCGGTCTCCCATCAAAGTACTGACCAGGCCCGACCCTGCTTGGCTTCCGAGATCTGACGAGAGCAGGCGTGCTCAGGGTGGTGTGGCCATAAGTGGAAACTGTGCGTCCAAGCTCGATGCATGAAGAAAGCA
>NC_136768.1:15096528-15186528 GCF_947034865.1 Barbatula barbatula
GTGTGTTCACTTGCTTCAGCAAACTGTCGTCAGGGGGTCTTTTCCTCAACCCCAAGTC
This sequence comes from Barbatula barbatula, assembly GCF_947034865.1. Classification (NCBI taxonomy): domain Eukaryota; kingdom Metazoa; phylum Chordata; class Actinopteri; order Cypriniformes; family Nemacheilidae; genus Barbatula; species Barbatula barbatula. Next base: position 15,096,587 of record NC_136768.1, read on the forward strand.
CTTCTTTCTGTTGTTTACTGATAGTACACGTTTAGAGAAATGGAAAGTCTTTCTGCAGTGCCTTGAAAATTTGGGGGTCGCAATTCGGTTTCTTTAGCTCTGGGAAACAGTGGGACCATGACTGACACTGACACCTTTGTTGTGCAAGCACTGTTGAGCTTGTGCAGAGGCTGCAGTTTTTGCCAGAGGGGAACTGGAATCCCCTGGTTTCCCTCCGAGGTTTTTTTTCTCCTCCAATGGAGTTTTGGGTTCCTCGCCACCGTTTGCATACTGTTTTGCACTGTTTTGCCTGGCCGGGGGGGCTGCTAGAATTTGTTAGTCTTATTTAATTAACACTGCATATAGGAATTTATTGTGTGTCTGATATTTGACCTGTGTTTTGAATTCCATAACCTTTTATGTTTTACTTATAGTCATTTTTTCTTGTACAGCTGCTTTGTAACAATGAAAATTGTAAAAAGCGCTATATAAATAAAGCTGACTTGACTTGACTTGACTTGAACAAGGGCAATACGGTGTTGCCTTTTCTGAGGTGTCCGTCACTCAGGACCCCTGCTTTCACGCAAGCGGACCAGGTTTAGCTCTCAATTTGGGAAGCTCAGAGGCTTCTTTTCCTTGCTGGCGTTTCGGCTAGAAATACCTTATTGTTATAGAGTAAGGCTCTGTTGAGCCAGCTTCACTGTCAGGCCACCGCGTGATGGGGTGCTGCAGAACACAACTGCTGAAGCTGTGTTCAACATAGCAAGGAAAAGCTTCTCTCGTCCCAACCCCGGTTCGAATCCAGGTCACGGCAGCATATTGTGGGGTCTTGATGAAGCACGTCTTCCCTTTCACTTTGGCCCTGTGTAGGTGACGAGCACCAAATGCCTTCTGAGCCTTTTACCCGGGTTTGAGTAGTGGCTAACGCACTGGAATAAATAAAAAACCAGACACACCATGCACTTCCTCTTTTTTAGATGGAAAAAAATAATAATAAAACAATTTCCGGCAAAGTCGTGACGTGCTGTTGTCGGGCTAGAAATCCATCGGGGTCTACCCGCGCAGGTTCCAATCCTGCCGACTATGTGTGCGGTGCATTGAACTCAGCTGTTGATTTGTCTCTCTAGAGGAGAAAAACCCACACTTCATCTCGGGCAAACCCTTTGCAATGTGACTTACTTTTTTCGGGTGTCCATAGCAGATTTCCACATTACGGACAGCAGTATGCTTGCTCCAAAAGTCCAAGCCTTACACTAATGTCTGAGGTCCTCGTCTGGCATTTGTCAGAGTTGGACAAATCTGTTAATAAGGCAGATTTAAATCTGATTACCTGTGGTCAGCGTGCAATCAGCGTCGTCGGCACCTCGTCAGAGGCGATTGGAGTTATTTGGGGATGGAATTGATTTTTACTTCTTTTCCTCCTCTCAATTGAAGTGGTCTGAGAGGAGCCTGCAGGAGAAATGACCCTCTGTGAACATTGTGGCGTGACATAGTGTGCACGCTGGTTCGTGGACAGATTGGCAAAGCTCGAGATTCTCTTCATCTACGCATAAATCTATCGTCTTTTACTAAAGGTTTCCGTGGAGGGGAACCACTGTGAGTTTGTGTTATTTTTGGGGCTTTGCTAAGGGCAGGGCTGCATAAGCGTGTTAAAGAACAGATGCTGTTAGAATCGGGCAGTGTGTTCACTTGCTTCAGCAAACTGTCGTCAGGGGGGTCTTTTCCTCAACCCCAAGTCCTTCTTTCTGTTGTTTACTGATAGTACACGTTTAGTACAAAATTTGGGGGTCGCAATTCGGTTTCTTTAGCTCTGGGAAACAGTGGGACCATGACTGACACCTGAACAAGGGCAATACGGTGTTGCCCTTTTTGAGGTGTCAGTCACTCAGGACCCCTGCTTTCACGCAAGCGGACCAGGTTTAGCTCTCAATTTGGGAAGCTCAGAGGCTTCTTTTCCTTGCTGGCGTTTCGGCTAGAAATACCTTATTGTTATAGAGTAAGGCTCTGTTGAGCCAGCTTCGCTGTCAGGCCACCGCGTGATGGGGTGCTGCAGAACACAACTGCTGCAGCTGTGTTCAACATAGCAAGGAAAAGCTTCTCTCGTCCCTGGGTGGGCTTGAACCACCAACCTTTCAGTTAACAGCCGAACGCGCTAACCATAATTTCCTGCAAAGTCGTGACGTGCTGTTGCCGGGCTAGAAATCCATCGGGGTCTCCCCGCGCAGGTTCCAATCCTGCCGACTATGTGTGCGGTGCATTGAACTCAGCTGTTGATTTGTCTCTCTAGAGGAGAAAAACCCACACTTCATCTCGGGCAAACCCTTTGCAATGTGACTTACTTTTTTCGGGTGTCCATAGCAGATTTCCACATTACGGACAGCAGTATGCTTGCTCCAAAAGTCCAAGCCTTACACTAATGTCTGAGGTCCTCGTCTGGCATTTGTCAGAGTTGGACAAATCTGTTAATAAGGCAGATTTAAATCTGATTACCTGTAGTCAACGTGCAAGCAGCGTCGTGGGCACCTCGTCAGAGGCGATTGGTGTTATTTGGGGATGGAATTGATTTTTACTTCTTTTCCTCCTCTCAATTGAAGTGGTCTGAGAGGAGCCTGTAGGAGAAATGACCCTCTGTGAACATTGTGGCGTGACATAGTGTGCACGCTGGTTCGTGGACAGATTGGCAAAGCTCGAGATTCTCTTCATCGTCGCAATTCGGTTTCTTTAGCTCTGGGAAACAGTGGGACCATGACTGACACCTGAACAAGGGCAATACGGTGTTGCCTTTTCTGAGGTGTCCGTCACTCAGGACCCCTGCTTTCACGCAAGCGGACCAGGTTTAGCTCTCAATTTGGGAAGCTCAGAGGCTTCTTTTCCTTGCTGGCGTTTCGGCTAGAAATACCTTATTGTTATAGAATAAGGCTCTGTTGAGCCAGCTTCGCTGTCAGGCCACCGCGTGATGGGGTGCTGCAGAACACAACTGCTGCAGCTATGTTCAACATAGCAAGGAAAAGCTTCTCTCGTCCCTGGGTGGGCTTGAACCACCAACCTTTCAGTTAACAGCCGAACGCGCTAACCGATTGCGCCACAGAGACGGATGTGTGTATGCAGTCGGGGATAGCGACAGAAAACGATGCGGTACTTTCCTCGGACACGTCGCTCCGTTTGAATCGGAATTAAAGTGCCAAAGCATGGCAAAACTACGAGCAAACACGTAGCACCGCCGCACTTGTTTTCAGAGAACCCCCGTCAGAAGTTTTACTCGTCCCAAGAAGGCCCCAGCACTAGGCCTGCTAGCCAGGGCACTCCCGCAGAGGAGCAACGCAGGGTTCAAAACCACGACACTGCGATTAAGATTCGCGTGCATTACCGACTGCACTGGCCAGGCCTCGCTTTGAGTGTCATGTCTGCCAGTACTACCAAACGGTCACGAGTCGTCTCTCTTGATGTAGGGTGCCATCATTTTGTAGGATGCATTCCACAAGAACTGCGGCGCGCTCCAAGACGAGCCCGTATAGCTCAGTCGGTAGAGCATCAGACTTTGAATCTGCCCTTTTTAGGCCCACCTCCTGGTGGCCAAACTTTAGGCTCACCCGTTAAACTCCCGCCTCCTTGTTGTACTGCTGTGGCCCGACAGCTTGTAGAAGACCATTGTTCAAGTGTAGTCGTGGCCGAGTGGTTAAGGCCATGGACTAGAAATCCATTGGGCTCTCCCCGCGCAGGTTCGAATCCTGCCGACTACGTTTGCTGAGCATCGAGCTCAGCTGCTTATTTGTGTCTCTCGAATAGTTAAACCGAAACTTCATCTCAAGTCAAGGCCTTTGAAGCAATCCCAAGATTGCAAGTCGTGATTGTATAGTGGTTAGTACTCTGCGTTGTGGCCGCAGCAACCCTGGTTCGAATCCGGGTCACGGCAGCATATTAAGGGGTCTTGATGAAGCACGTCTTCCCTCTCACTTTGGCCCTGTGTAGGTGACGAGCACCAAATGCCTTCTGAGCCTTTTACCAGGGTTTGAGAAGTGGCTAACGCACAGGAATAAATAAAAAACCAGACACACCATTCACTTCCTCTTTGACTTTTCTTCAAATTTTTGAACATGCAGGACTCAAGCCAAAAAGTCCGTTATGGGCAAGCGTATTAACTTCGTGGACAAACCCCCAAAAGGTGGTTGTCCACAAACCTATAACACATAGTCCATTCATATAAACTGCATGTGGTCCTGTCCACCTGTAGATTACAGTAGTAGTCCACAAGTATGAAGTTCATGGACACTCTTTAGAATAATCTATATGCATTGACGACCCTGTTAGTCTGTTGGTACACTTTAATAGACATACATATGTTAGCAGCAACTCACATAATGCTTATTTATGCTTAAAAATGAGTTTCCACCAACTCACTACGCGTTGTGCATTCATATAGACTGCAGGTGGACACTTCCTGTATGACTTAGTGAAAAACGGAGAAATGTCCACCTGCAGTTTATTTTAATGGACGACACGTATTAAGTTCGTGGACACACTTTAGAATAATCTATATGCATTAACGACCCTGTTAGTCTGTTGGTACACTTAAATAGACACACATATGTAAGCAGCAACTCACAGATGACGGAATTATGCCCTTAAAGTGGTTGTCCACAAACCTAATACGCGTGTGCCGTTCATATAAGCGTAAGGTGGTCGATTACCAAAAAAACTACAACGGACTACAAATATGGCACACGACCGGAACCAGCTTCCGGTTTTCTGCCATGTTTGTAGTCCTGCGTAGTTCTTTTCTTTATTCGATTCCCCAGGCGTTTATAATCAATTATATGAATAAACAACGACGCGATTCACATATTAAACTTTATTAGACACACATATGTTCGCAAGAACTCACATAATGCTTATTTATGCTTAAAAACGAGTTGTCAACAACTCACTACACGTGGTGCATTCATATAAACTGCGGGTGGTCACTTTCTGGTTGCCATATTTGTAGTACTTTGTAGTTTTTCTCGTTACTTAGTTTCGCCAGGCTTTTCTTTTTTACTTTTTTCCCGACGTATTTATATATACGACTAAAGAACCACCTTATTCCCTTAGTACACTTTATACAACACACATATGTTATTATCGACTCGTAGAAGGCTGCCTTAAAATGGGTCGTCCACCAACTTAATACACGTGGTCCCTTCAAATAAATGGCTGGTGGTCGCTTCCTGCGTGACTTGGCGAAAACACAGAAACGTCCACCTGCAGTTTATTTGAGCGGGCCACGTGTATCAAGTTGGTGGACATAATACTTATTAGCAATGTTTAACTAAAAAATATAAATTTATATGTTTCAAAAAGCTCTATGCACGATGCATTCGGTGACGCATACAGCGCATGCATGCGTCACAGTCTGCTGTTATAGCAGCGCTTGTATGCGTCACGGTCTGCTCTATGCACGATGCATTCGGGTGACGCGTGCAGCGTGTGCATGCATCACGGTTTGATGTCATGACGGCGCATGCATGCGACGCGGTCTGCTCTATGCACGATGCATTCGGTGACGCATACATGCATTCGGTGACGCATACGCTCTCCCTATTTTGACCTTTTGACACCCAAACAAAGTCATAGAGTCGCCCGGCTTTTCCGCACGGCCGGTGGATGACGGGCGGTTGCTCGTGACCCGGTTTCGGGTCGGTTGACCCTGTCGGGGCTACGTCCACGAAACACATATGCAAAAGCCATTAAAATAAGCTATACGAGGAAATTTCCAGGAAGGTCCGAGGGGTCCCGTATTCTAGATTATGGCCCGTCGGGCGGCCCCCGACAACATACCGAGAGCACATCGCACTAGAGGATCAGGGAATGTTTTTGCACCCAATCACAATATTAAGCACACAGCCTCGTCTCTCATATAACACTGAACAGCATTATGAAGGCTTAGTGTTGGGGGAGGTGGATTTTTCACAAAGGTCTAAGAACTTTGGACGTTTGGGGGATAAATGGGGGGCTTCTAGACAAAAATAATCCAAAATGTCCAGACCCTTCGGCCTATCGTTTCCCAACGGGAGGGCTCCCACCTACCATCTATGCCAATGCGTTTTCATTAACTACTTTGTGGACGACTCTCCCTATTTTGACCTTTCGACACCCAAACAAAGTCACAGAGTCGCCCGGCTTTTCCGCACGACCGGTGGATGACGGGCGGTTGCTCGTGACCCGGTTTCGGGTCGGTTGACCCTGTCGGGGCTACGTCCACGAAACACATATGCAAGAGCCATTCAAATAAGTTATACGAGGAAATTTCCAGGAAGGTCCGAGGGGTCCCGTATTCTAGATTCTCGCCCGTCGGGCGGCCCCCGACAACATACCGAGATCACATCGCCCTAGAGGATCAGGGAATATTTTTTGCACCCAATCACAAGATTAAGCTCACAGCCTTGTCTCTCATATATGCCTGAACAGCATTGTGAAGGCTTAGTGTTGGGGTACTGTGTCGCATGCAGACCGCGTCGCATGCATGCGCCGTCATGACATCAAACCGTGACTTTCGTTGCCCTCACACCCAGCACACTCTCTGTTTGAACTCTTACCATCTGGTCGACGCTACAGAGCACCGAGCACTAAAACATCCAGACACAGGAAGAGCTTCTTTCCTCAGGCCATCTACCTCATGAACAGTTAAATGTTCACCTTTTGCAATAAATGTGTGAAATATTTTTGTGCCAGGTTTTTCGTATATAGCACCTCAAAATAAGTATATTTTAAACACCTGTAGATATCTCATAGAATCTGTATATATATATCATACACCCTACAGTGCAATAAATGTGTGCCATACTTTCCCTCAGACATTTCACATATATAAACTCATAACTTGTATATTTTAAACAAAAATTCCGGAGCTCTTCTGTCACACTGCACTTTCACCTTTGTGTGCTTAACTTTTATTTTTATTCTGTACTTTCGTTGCCTTTGTTGATTGTTACTTGTCTTGTAACCTTACTTGTGTACTGGAAGCTTCTGTAACCAAGACAAATTCCTCGTCTGTGTAAGCACACCTGGCAATAAAGCTTGTTCTGATTCTGATTTTTAAAAAATCAACTGCAATCGGCAACTCCGAAGAGATGTTCTTCAAGTTAACAGCCTGCCGACCACATGCACTAGGATCTGGATCTGCCTAGGGACTAAAGAACACATCTTCAATCGCTGGCAACTCTAGCTGAAGCTGAACAGGGTAAACTCTATTGAATTTCTGTTAACCAACAGGTTCAAGTGTGTTGATCTGGTGAGAATCCCAAGGAGGACTAGATGAGGTTCAGGAAAGTCTGCACAACACTCTAAAAGAGCCCAGCATTCAGCCTTGCTCTGGCATTTTTTTGTCACTGAAATTTGATTTCCCGGCTAGCTCAGTCAGTAGAGCATGAGACTCTTAATCCAGGGTCGTGGGTTCGAGTCACATGTTGGGTGTTAACGGGACATCTCTTTGTGGCGCTTTTCTGTTAACCGAAAGGTGGTGGTTCGAGCCCACCCAGGGACGCCTTGTGCTTTCCGTTACCACGTATAGCACAGCTGAAAAATGTCCACAAAGGGTAACCTTTTTGCTTGGAAAAGGCCTTGTGGCGCAACGGTAGCGCGTCTGACTCCAGATCAGAAGGTTGCGTGTTCAAATCACGTCGGAGTCAGCGCTTCTTTGCGCGTGGGAGTAATGACTTGCGAGAATGGTAATCCATCATTTTGTCTGACAACTCGCGGAGGGCCAGTGGCGCAATGGATAACGCGTTTGACTACGAATCAGAAGATCCCAGGTTCGACTTCTGGCTGGCTCGTTCGTTCGTTCGTTCGTTCGTTCGTTCGTTCGTTCGTTCGTTCGTTCGTTCGTTCGTTGTGTTCCCCTTTCGTGCCATGGGGCGTCATCAAGGTATGCTTCACAACAAGGTTCATCACAAAGTACATAGGGCTCCAAACGTTGACATATTGCAGGAACAAGTTTTAAACCAAAAATCATAACCATATATTGTAAAAAAGCCACCTGGAGTGGCATAAGCAGAGATCTCTGAGGCACGTTCCGTAAGGGGAACCTGCCAATAACCCTTAAGCAAATATAACTTGGTCAAAAACTCGGCATCTCCTACCTCATCCACGGAATCTTCTATTCTCGGACTGTAGGCGTCTCACAGGTCATTCTTATGTCGCTGGTTTGAATCCGGCTCTTAGAAAGCCGTGTTTGCAAGCACTCGTGAAATGCCCCATAGGGCGTCCAAAACCACATTCCCTGACCGGGAATCCAACCCGGGCCGCGGCGGTGAGAGCGCCGAATCCTAGCCACTAGACCACCAGGGAGAGCCTGCGTGGTTGCCTGGCACGATGACTAGCCTTAATCAAGGCAGCCTGTGGTACATGACCAGTGCATGAACATTTGAATCCCGTTCTGTCTTAAAGGACAGTTAACCGCTGTGCCAAGTCCTTCTGACAACTCAAGCGTAAAACGGCCCCCTCTGATTCGAAGCGGCAGTTTGACACTGCAGATTTGATATCAGATTTCGGTCGAATAAATATTTTGGATTGTTTTTTGGAATGTGGCAAAGATAACTTTCAAGAAATCACAGGCTAAAAGTAAGTGCACGGGAGCTCTGATCAACAGGAGCGAAGATCGACAAAAAAAGGCAGGAAAAACGAACGTTCTCTGCTTTTGAACAACCTTCTGCAGCTCTGCAATATGCAGAACCCCCAAAAATACAACAAACTCGTAATGCTTCCTCCCCACGGAAATCTTTAGTAAAAGTTGAAAGATTTATCCGTATATGAAGAGAAACTCGAGCAATACCCAACCACTCCTAATGCCGAGCACTCACCATGCCGCACCATCATGTTTAAAGAGGGTGATCTCTCGTGAAGGCTCCCCAGAACATTGCAATCAGGTAGAGCAAACGACCTCAAATCTTCCATCACCAAACAAATACGGCCTCCCTCACCCAGGAGATGTCACAGAAGACAATGCTGTGCCGACCACGTGTACTGGGATTTCTATAAGGAACTTGTGAACTGACTCGAATAGACAGACATTCGCTTCCAGGACACCTTAAACTCCTGTGCCGAGGATGTGCCTTACTTATGTCTTTGTTTGAATGTTGCTGCAAGGTGTGGACACGCTGAATGCAATCCTCCGTGATCATAAGGCTGGAGCACATGGACTGCTGTTTTTGCGGCAGATGTTGACACACTACCATCCAAAGCAGGTAAATGGAAATAAATATGGAGCGCTTCACGGATTTACGTGTCATCCTTTCGCAGGGGCCATGCTAATCTTCTCTGTATCGATCCAATTTTAGTATACGTGCTGCCTTAGCAAGCACGAGTACTGCGGCGAAACAAGGTAATTATACACCCCGTTTCACAGCAAGCAGTCAGGCGACTGGTGAGTTCCAGGCCGCCCTCCATTTAGTGTGGATGCTTATCTCCAGGCTGCCAAAATTAAGGGTGAACTCAGTCTTGGGTGGAATTCAGCTATCGTCATCCCTATACCAACGCAGACGAGTAGGTGCCGGCTTGCTGAATTTCCAAACGCACTGAACACGGTGTTGTAAGCCCACACCACTGCATGGAGCAACAGAGTCCCTTCACTGACTGGCAAGACAGGAGCGGATGAACCCTTCCGAACGGGTGGCCACGTGCATGCTGTGCAGAAGCTGAGTGTTCCTCGTTAGTATAGTGGACAATATCTCCGCCTGTCACGCGGAAGACCGGGGTTCGATTCCCCGACGGGGAGGTTTCCTTTGAACGCCGATCTGTCTCACGGACCGTTAACTGCCACGCCGAGTCCTTCAAACAGCTCGAGCCTAAAATGCTCGTTCTTCGAAGTCAGATTTTGTTCGAACAAGCTTTTGTTAGGTTTTTCTTTTTTTAACATAAGCTGTTAAACCTGTTCGTGGCCATTTGCCCACGACAAATACTCCTTTCTGCTTTGGGACAAACTCAAGCAGCCCTGCTGTATGCAGAGCCCCCAACAATATAACAAAGGCGTTTGTTCTTCTAGTGTGATATAATGAAAGACTCCGTAAGCTGCCCTTCGAGATACGCCACGCCATGATTCATCAGTTGCAATGTGACATGTTTTGACTGAACATTTGACCGCTGGGAAAGTGCATGGGCATAGCTCCTTGTTTCTCTGATGACAAGCTTTAGCTAAACCTGATTGGCTTTGAACAGAGTTCCTCGCAGAGTTGTCAAACCCCAATTCTGTCTATGGCCAGGCCGCAACAGAAAAGACGTCTCAGACCCGTATACAAGCTATGCATTTCTTCTTGAAAACAAAAAGAAGAGACACTCTTTCAGACTCAGAAAACGCCAAATCAACAAACAAAACCCATAACTGAAACTCCACTCACAACCTTTCTACATAACCTGTAACAAAAGAGAAAAGAAAAAGTATGATGAATTTCACACAACACTTACCTTACTCCTTAGTTAATAAAAACCAAGAAACGACAAAGGAATAAAATGTCCCCAGAAGAATCAAGACAATTAAACTCACTGTCCCCAAAACATGACAAAAACAGGCCTAAGACTAAACATGAGCAAGCTGCCTGTTAGGCTAGCAAGCTAAAAATGACTAGAGAGGACAGGTTTTTACCACCCCCCCAAAACAGCCGTGCCAATCAGCAGAAGTTATCCACGAACCAATAAACAGCCTCCATTCCTGCAACACAGACTCAAGCACAAGAAAACAAACACTCATTCCGGGTTGTAACACCTCCACCCATAAAATCTCAGATTTCCAAATAGTTTTAAATATGATATCTAGGCAAAGTGTCCGCAATCACATTTTCAACTGCCTTGTTGTGTAAAATCTGGGTTATGGTCATTATAAACAACAATGGGTAATGAACTAGAACCAAGATAAACCTCACATTGCTGTAAGCCTAGCAAATGGCTCAGGGCCTCTTTGTCCATGCTGATATGGTTAACCTGGTGACGATTGAACGTTTTTGAATAGAAACAGACAGGGCGGTTGATTGCATGATCATCTTCCTGGAATAAGACAGCACCCGTCCCACTCGCATCCACCTCCCGCTTAAATGGTTTTGAGAAGTCCGGGGCTGCTAACACAGGAGAACAATACAACTACGTTTTGAGGCCATCAAAGGCATACCGACACCTCAAATTCCATTCAAAAGACACTGGGCCACGCAGAAGATCTGTTAGGGGTTTTGCAACATCTGAAAAGTCCTTGCGAAAACTTCTATAATATCCAGCCTTCCCAAGAAATCGCCTAAGTTCTCATTTTGTTACAGGAACTGGAAAAGCATCGATGGCTTTTACTTTAGCGTCAAAAGGACGACGAACGGTCCACTGACCCACATGTTTACCCAAATAAGTGACTGTAGCACAATCAAATTCACATTTAGCAAGATTAAGTGTTAGGTTTGCTGATTGAAGACTCCCAAACACAGTGTTCAGGTGTTTCTTCCAAGTTTCAGAGTAACACACCCCAAATCATCAAGGTATGCTTCACAACAAGGTACATCACAAAGTACATAGGACACCAAACTTTGAAATATTGCACGAGCATGTTTTAAACCAAAAACCATAACCATATATTGTAAAAAAATCAACCTGGAGTGGCATAAGCTAGCAGAGATCTCTGAGACACGTTCCATAAGGGGAACCTGCCAATAACCCTTAAGTAAGTCTAACTCGGTCACAAACTCGGCATGTCGTACACTATCCACGGAGTCTTCTATTCTCGGTCTGTTGGCGACTCACGGGTCATCCTTAGGTCCAAAACAAAAAGAAGAGACGCTCTTTCAGACTCAGAAAACGCCAAAACAACAAACAAAACCCATAACTGAAACTCCACTCACAACCTTTCTACATAACCTGTAACAAAAGAGAAAAGAAAAAGCATGATGAATTTCACACAACACTTACCTTACTCCTTAGTTAATAAAAACCAAGAAACGACAAAGGAATAAAATGTCCCCTGTCCCCTGAAGAATCAAGACAATTAAACTCACTGTCCCCAAAACATGACAAAAACAGGCCTAAGACTAAGCATGAGCAAGCTGCCTGTTAGGCTAGCAAGCTAAAAATGACTAGAGAGGACAGGTTTTTACCACCCCCCCAAAACAGCCGTGCCAATCAGCAGAAGTTATCCACGAACCAATAAACAGCCTCCATTCCTGCAACACAGACTCAAGCACAAGAAAACAAACACTCATTCCGGGTTGTAACACCTCCACCCATAAAATCTCAGATTTCCAAATAGTTTTAAATATGATATCTAGGCAAAGTGTCCGCAATCACATTTTCAACTGCCTTGTTGTGTAAAATCTGGGTTATGGTCATTATAAACAACAATGGGTAATGAACTAGAACCAAGATAAACCTCACATTGCTGTAAGCCTAGCAAATGGCTCAGGGCCTCTTTGTCCATGCTGATATGGTTAACCTGGTGACGATTGAACGTTTTTGAATAGAAACAGACAGGGCGGTTGATTGCATGATCATCTTCCTGCAATAAGACAGCACCCGTCCCACTCGCATCCACCTCCCGCTTAAATGGTTTTGAGAAGTCCGGGGCTGCTAACACAGGAGAACAATACAACTACGTTTTGAGGCCACCAAAGGCATACCGACACCTCAAATTCCATTCAAAAGACACTGGGCCACGCAGAAGATCTGTTAGGGGTTTTGCAACATCTGAAAAGTCCTTGCGAAAACTTCTATAATATCCAGCCTTCCCAAGAAATCGCCTAAGTTCTCATTTTGTTACAGGAACTGGGAAAGCATCGATGGCTTTTACTTTAGCGTCAAAAGGACGACGAACGGTCCCCTGACCCACATGTTTACCCAAATAAGTGACTGTAGCACAATCGAATTCACATTTAGCAAGATTAAGTGTGAGGTTTGCTGATTGAAGACTCCCAAACACAGTGTTCAGGTGTTTCTTCCAAGTTTCAGAGTAACACACTACATCATCAAGGTATGCTTCACAATAAGGTACATCACAAAGTACATAGGACACCAAACTTTGAAATATTGCACGAGCATGTTTTAAACCAAAAACCATAACCATATATTGTAAAAAAATCAACCTGGAGTGGCATAAGCTAGCAGAGATCTCTGAGACACGTTCCATAAGGGGAACCTGCCAATAACCCTTAAGTAAGTCTAACTCGGTCACAAACTCGGCATGTCGTACACTATCCACGGAGTCTTCTATTCTCGGTCTGTTGGCGACTCACGGGTCATCCTTAGGTCGCTTGTTCGAATCCGGTTCTAAGGAAGCGTCGTTCATAACTTCCAAGATGGCGCCGCGAATGGCTGCCTCGGTGTGGAGCTCTCCAGTAGTCTTGCTGTTTTTGTTAGTTTGTCCTGTTTTATGTCTGTCAAACACTATCAGTTTTACAAGGAACGAACTGCTGAACATTCGGCAGTGGATACCAACTAATCTGCAACCAGTTTTCGATTTTTCTGACGTTTTGCTGGATATTTTAGTCAGTGCAGTCGCGTGGAGAGGACGCCGGAAGAAACGCAAGCGCGGGAAGCGAGCCGGCGCGCTCGTCAAGCTCAGACAGCGCGGCCTAAGAACGCCGTTGCCAAGCATTCATCTTGCGAATCTCCGCTCTCTACCTAACAAAATGGACGAACTTCGCCTGCTTTCAAGCAAAAACAAGGTTTTTACAAACTCTGCTGCTCTGTGTTTTACGGAAACCTGGCTGAACGAAACCATTCCGGACAGCGCGTTACATCTGCCGGACTTTCAGCTGTTCAGAGCGGATCGCGATACGGAGACAACAGGGAAAACGCGCGGTGGTGGGACATGCTTTTACATCAACAGAAGGTGGTGTACGGATGTAACTGTGTTAAAGAAGATGTGCTGTCCTGATGTGGAAGCGCTTTTCATTAACTGTAAACCGTTCTACTCGCCGCGGGAGTTTTCATCAGTCATCCTCGTAAGTGTTTACATTCCACCACAAGCACACGTGTGGACTGCGCTGCAACAGCTGGCTGATCTGATCACAGACACAGAACAACAACACCCGGATTCTGTCTTTATCATTCTAGGAGACTTTAATCAGGCAAAACTCACACGTGAGCTGCCTAAATTTAAACAACATATCACATGCCCCACAAGAGACAATAATATTTTAGACCATTGCTACACTACTATAAAAGGTGCATATCGCTCTGTCGCCCGAGCAGCTCTAGGACTCTCTGATCACTGCCTGGTTCATCTGCTACCAACTTACAGACAAAAACTTAAAACTGCTAAGCCAGAAATAAGGACTGTAAAGAGATGGACCAACGACTCAGAGCAGGTCTTACAAGCCTGTTTTGAATGCACTGACTGGAGTGTTTTTGAAGCTGCTGCCACCGATCTGGACGAGCTCACAGAAACTGTTACATCATACATCAGTTTCTGTGAGGATTTATGCATCCCTACAAAGACTTATTTATCATTCAACAATGATAAGCCATGGTTCACACCAAAACTCAGACAGCTGCGTCAGGCCAAAGAGGATGCCTACAGGAGCGGGGACAGGATCTGGTATAATCAGGCCAGAAACACTCTGACAAAGGAGATTGGGGTGGCTAAAAAGAGCTACGCCAAAAAGCTGGAAAACCAGTTTTCTGCCAACGACCCTGCATCAGTGTGGAAAGGCCTGAAAGACATTACCAACTACAAGACACCATCCCCTAGCATCGAGAGCAATAAACAGCTTGTTGAAGATTTAAATCACTTCTATTGTAGATTTGAGACCCTAGACCAGACACTTTACACCCACCCTGACCATCTCTATACACAGCCATCAACACCTCCAGCCATCCCCCTCTCCTCCCACCCTGCACTTCAGATCAGTGAGGATAACGTACGCCAGATCTTTAGAAAACAAAAGAGAAGGAAAGCACCAGGCCCAGACGGTGTTTCACCAGCCTGTCTGAAGACCTGCGCTGACCAGCTGGCCTCCATCTTCTCACTGATCTTCAACAGATCACTGGAGCTGTGCAAAGTCCCTTCGTGCTTTAAACGCTCCATCATCATCCCAATCCCAAAGAAACCAAAGATCACTGGACTCAATGACTACAGACCTGTGGCTTTAACATCTGTTGCCATGAAGTCATTTGAAAGACTGGTGTTGGCTTATTTGAAGGTCATCACTGACCCTTTGCTGGACCCCCTGCAGTTTGCCTACAGAGCAAACCGGTCTGTGGATGATGCAGTTAACATGGGACTGCATTACACCCTACAACATCTGGACAAACCAGGGACTTATGCGAGGATCTTGTTCGTGGACTTCAGTTCTGCCTTCAATACAATCATCCCATCACTGCTCCAGACCAAACTGACCCAGCTCTCTGTCCCTAGCTCTGTCTGTCAATGGATCACCAGCTTTCTGACAGCCAGACAACAGTTAGTCAGAATGGGCAAAATCATGTCAGACAGCCGCGCCATCAGCACTGGTGCCCCACAGGGATGTGTTCTCTCCCCACTGCTCTTCTCCCTGTACACCAACGACTACCCCTCCGTCAAGCTCCTGAAGTTTGCAGACGACACTACTGTTATCGGTCTCATCCGGAACGGTGACGAGTCTGCGTACAGACAGGAGGTGGAGCAGCTGGCTCTATGGTGCAGGTACAACAACCTGGAGCTGAACACGCTCAAAACAGTGGAGATGATAGTGGACTTTAGGAGAAACCCCCCTGCACTTCCCCCACTCACCATCATGAACAGCACTGTGATTGTAGTAGAGTCATTCAGGTTCCTGGGCACCACCATCTCTCAGGATCTGAAGTGGGACGCTCACATCGACTCTATTGTAAAAAAAGCCCAGCAGAGACTTTACTTCCTCCGGCAGGTGAGAAAGTTCAACCTGCCACAGGAGCTGCTCGTACAGTTCTACTCAGCTGTCATCGAATCAATAATCTGCACCTCCATCACCGTCTGGTTCGGCTCAGCCTCCAAAACTGACCTCGGAAGACTACAGCGGATAGTCCGGACTGCAGAGCGAATCATTTGCACTACTCTTCCTCTAGATAACAAACACGTGAGAGTGTATACTGGGCTGCATTGTTTTCTCTTTCGAGAGAGGAATCCTGTTGTACCGACCTTAAGATAACGCAACAAAGCTGCTCGTGAAATTGTATGTCCGCAAAGCAAACACCTAAAGCAACCGTAGTCGGCAGGGTTTGAACCTGCGCGGGGAGACCCCAATGGATTTCAAGTCCATCGCCTTAACCACTCGGCAGGACATCAACAAAAACAGCAAACAGTCCCCTGCCATGACCCGGAATCGCTGCGGCCACCAAAAAGAGTCATAACCATAATATGATCAAGGCAAGCCAACAGCCCTCTGGCGAAGTTGTGAGAGCAGGACTTCCCGACTACATCTACAGGGAGGGAAGCCTTTTGCTCAGCTGTCAAGGAATTTCTGGTGCGTGTGCTGAAGCAACGCACGATCAATACAAAGGGCGATGCCAGAACAGCTCACAAAGTAACGGTGAGGTACATGTGGGCACCCATCGCCCGAACAGGGACTTGATCCCTGGACCCTCAGATTAAAAGTCTGATGCTCTACCGACTGAGCTATCCGGGCTCGTGAGGGCATGCCCCTAGTTTTCGGTGTAGACGCTCAAGGCGGGGGTGTCCTGCAGGTGCGGTTCTGTTGGTCGCTTCCGCCATTGTGTTTTACACTAGGCCCCGACGATGCTTCTCAGACTTACAGGGTTCTGTCAGCTTTGGGTTCTGTGCACCTTTCTGAAGTAGGGTTGTTCAGTCTTACATCTGGAGGCGATGCCACCTGTAGATTGCAGTTCATCAAGTACACCTGAACCGGGTAATGGGATTCTGGGAGTTGGCAGGTAAGTGAAACTCAGACGTGTTTTAAAACTACCCTGACAGCTTATCTTTGGTATTTTTCTGCTCTTGCATGCCTTATAGGTTCCTTCAAAGCAAACATTTGTAAAATCACAGAAATTGTTGTATGCTCACATTGGTTTACATTAAACATGTACAGTATAGATATAGACTGTGGTTCACAAATCTGATCTTGTGTGGTGTGCTATCATCGTCACAGCACACCACACGTTATAGGTGCAAAACTATTAAATCCAGGATTTTTTGTGCTCATGTTTGTGGTCTCTCCCAGTTTTAAACTACTCTACAATTTAAAAAAAATTGGTGAGGCCCCCGGCATAAGAGCTACCTTCTCAATGCACGGTAATTCATCACTGTCCCTGGAGGTAAGCCAAATCACAGTTGCATGCCCCCTCATCGAGCACACATGAAATGGCCACTTTGGCTAAGATGGTCTGCAGGTACTTGAAAGTGAGATGCGAATTAAAAGCTGCCCTTTTAAGCCTGAGGGCAAACAGGCTTTTCAAGCAATAGCTGGCAGCGGTGGGATTTGAATCCACGCCTCCGAAGAGACTGGAGCCTTAATCCAGCGCCTTAGACCGCTCGGCCACGCTACCACAGATTTGACACCTCGGCCGGCCCTTTCTCGCCGCTGCCATCGCTCAGATGGCTTTACAGTCACAAGTCGGCGCGGACGAGATACACCAGCTGGCAAGTAATTCTATATTATTTTGGTGCTCGGTACACAGTTTTGATGTAACGCCGCATGAAAGACGCATTTACAAAAAGCAGAAAGAGCGTGTCTACTGCACTTTGAGCAACAGCAGGCGAGCATACTGACAACCGGCCATTAGACTGTTTATGCCAGGAACACGTTCCATCTGTAACAGAGCCGCTCGTTAACAAACACGTGAGAGTGTATACTGGGCTGCATTGTTTTCTCTTTCGAGAGAGGAATCCTGTTGTACCGACCTTAAGATAACGCAACAAAGCTGCTCGTGAAATTGTATGTCCGCAAAGCAAACACCTAAAGCAACCGTAGTCGGCAGGGTTTGAACCTGCGCGGGGAGACCCCAATGGATTTCAAGTACATCGCCTTAACCACACGGCTACGATTACAATAGATTACAGGTCCTCTGGGCTTAGCGCGTGTGGCAAGGTGGGGCGAGCCGGCAGCGTAACAGGCGATCTAATGGGCCGTCAAATAACGGACAGGCAGGATATCAACAAAAACAGCAAACAGTCCCCTGCAATGACCCGGAATCGCTGCGGCCACCAAAAAGAGTCATAACCATAATATGATCAAGGCAAGCCAACAGCCCTCTGGCGAAGTTGTGAGAGCAGGACTTCCCGACTACATCTACAGGGAGGGAAGCCTTTTGCTCAGCTGTCAAGGAATTTCTGGTGCGTTTGCTGAAGCAACGCACGATCAATAAAAAGGGCGATGCCAGAACAGCTCACAAAGTAAAGGCTAGGTACAGGTGGGCACCCAACGCCCGAACAGGGACTTGAACCCTGGACCCTCAGATTAAAAGTCTGATGCTCTACCGACTGAGCTATCCGGGCTCGTGAGGGCATGCCCCAAGTTTTCGGTGTAGACGCTCAAGGCGGGGGTGTCCTGCAGGTGCGGTTCTGTTGGTCGTTTCCTCCATTGTGTTTTACACTAGGCCCCGACGATGCATCTCAGACTTACAGGGTTCTGTCAGCTTTGGGTTCTGTGCACCTTTCTGAAGTAGGGTTGTTCAGTCTTACATCTGGAGGCGATGCCACCTGTAGATTGCAGTTCATCAAGTACACCTGAACCGGGTAATGGGATTCTGGGAGTTGGCAGGTAAGTGAAACTCAGACGTGTTTGAAAACTACCCTGACAGCTTATCTTTGGCATTTTTCTGCTCTTGCAT
Organism: Barbatula barbatula; assembly: GCF_947034865.1. Taxonomy (NCBI): domain Eukaryota; kingdom Metazoa; phylum Chordata; class Actinopteri; order Cypriniformes; family Nemacheilidae; genus Barbatula; species Barbatula barbatula. Next base: position 15,115,307 of record NC_136768.1, read on the forward strand.
GCCTTATAGGTTCCTTCAAAGCAAACATTTGTAAAATCACAGAAATTGTTGTATGCTCACATTGGTTTACATTAAACATGTATAGTATAGATATAGACTGTGGTTCACAAATCTGATCTTGTGTGGCGTGCTATCATCGTCACAGCACACCACACGTTATAGGTGCAAAACTATTAAATCTATTAAGATACACCAGCTGGCAAGTAATTCTATATTATTTTGGTGCTCGGTACACAGTTTTGATGTAACGCCGCATGAAAGACGCATTTACAAAAAGCAGAAAGAGCGTGTCTACTGCACTTTGAGCAACAGCAGGCGAGCATACTGACAACCGGCCATTAGGCTGTTTATGCCAGGAACACGTTCCATCTGTAACAGAGCCGCTCGTTAACAAACACGTGAGAGTGTATACTGGGCTGCATTGTTTTTTCTTTCTAGAGAGGAATCCTGTTGTACCGACCTTAAGATAACGCAACAAAGCTGCTCGTGAAATTGTATGTCCGCAAAGCAAACACCTAAAGCAACCGTAGTCGGCAGGGTTTGAACCTTCGCGGGGAGACCCCAATGGATTTCAAGTCCATCGCCTTAACCACTCGGCCACGACTACAATAGATTACAGGTCCTCTGGGCTTATCGCCTGTGGCAAGGTGGGGCGAGCCGGCAGCGTAACAGGCGATATAATGGGGCGTCAAATAACGGACAGGCAGGATATCAACAAAAACAGCAAACAGTCCCCTGCCATGACCCGGAATCGCTGCGGCCACCAAAAAGAGTCATAACCATAATATGATCAAGGCAAGCCAACAGCCCTCTGGCGAAGTTGCAAGAGCAGGACTTTCCCGACTACATCTACAGGGAGGGAAGCCTTTTGCTCAGCTGTCAAGGAATTTCTGGTGCGTGTGCTGAAGCAACGCTCGATCAATACAAAGGGCGATGCCAGAACAGCTCACAAAGTAAAGGTGAGGTACAGGTGGGCACCCATCGCCCGAACAGGGACTTGAACCCTGGACCCTCAGATTAAAAGTCTGATGCTCTACCAACTGAGCTATCCGGGCTCTTGAGGGCATGCCCCAAGTTTTCGGTGTAGACGCTCAAGGCGGGGGTGTCCTGCAGGTGCGGTTCTGTTGGCCGTTTCCGCCATTGTGTTTTACACTAGGCCCCGACGATGCTTCTCAGACTAACAGGGTTCTGTCAGCTTAGGGTTCTGTGTACCTTTCTGAAGCAGGGTTGTTCAGTCTTACATCTGGAGGCGATGCCACCTGTAGATTGCAGTTCATCAAGTCCACCTGAACCGGGTAATGGAATTCTGGGAGTTAAGGCAGACAGTAAAAAAAAAATCAGTGTGGGGGGACTGATCATTGGTGGAGAGATTCACCAACAATGGCCTTACCAAACCCATATACTGCCATCTCAAATTTGACCCCAGCTTACCAATGGTTCACATGCATTGATTTGGTCAACGCTTTTTTCTGTATACCAATCTCAGAAGAATGTAAATCGTGCCTGACAACGTGATGGCATTTTGTCACACCCAAAGCCACATAATGTGAAGGACATGCTTTCCTTTCTGGGATTGACAGGTTTCAGCAGAAACTATATCCCTATGTATGTAGCGGTCACCAAGCCATTACGAGACATGGTCAAGGAACAAGGCACGAGAAATGTGCAGGCAAAGTTAACATGGACCCCTGAAGCAGAAACCGCGTCCACTAAATTGAAAGGGGAGCTGTCACATGCAGCATATCTGCATAGCCCTGATTACAGCAAGGCATTTTTCTGGACGTTTCTGAAACAGGGAATAGCGCACATGGAGTACTTTTCCAGAAGCAGTCTATTGCTAGACGTGTGCTCATGTACGTCAGTGTCCTAATGGACGCCATTGAACAACGCCAGCCGGCTTGTGCCAGGTTCACTGCAGGATTGGCAAAGATCATTGAAAAGACATCTCACATTGTGATGGGTCATCAGTTAACGGTCCTGACCACGGCACTCTGTCATGTCGTTTGTCAACTCTGAATCTAAATTTACGTTTTCACCGTTGAGGCAGAGAAAACTGTCCAAATATCTAACGGCGCCAAACATAACATATAAACACGACGGCATTAACATGGCAGATTTGTTCCACAAGGGGAACCACATAACTGTGCACCAATCACTGACCTGGCATCTCGTGTTCGCCAGGACTTAACTGCAACCCCTATCCCTGAAGCCTCGGACGTGATTACACTTTTCACGGACGGGTGCTGTTTCAGAGCTCATGACGGCTCTTTAGTCTCGGCTTACTCTGTTGTGCAGCAAACAGACTTAGGTTACACTACTAGGGAAGCAGAAAAAATAGAAGGCAAACAGTCAGCACAGAGAGCAGAACTAATTGCGGTCACACAAGCACTAAAACTTGCAGGCTCTGGTAAAGTCAACATTTACAGTGACTCAGCTTATGTCGTGGGTGCTGTCCATGTCGAACTCGCAGTGTGGCAAAGGAGTGGGTTCGTCACTACGTCTGGTAGGCCTATAGCACATGACGCAGAAGCACGTGCACTGTTGGACGAATTGAAAATTCCAGCAGCTGTTGCTGTCATAAAATGTCAGGGCCACTGTAAAACAGATGAGGCTGCTGACTTGGCTGCCAAAACAGCTGCAGGCTATCAGGTAACCATGATGGTACAGACTGACTGTTCATATGTGAAATTGTTATCATCTTTCAGCAGAGAAACACTTGTGGCCGAACATGGCAAATGCACACCAGAAGAACTGTCGACGTGGACAGAGTATGGGGCCCTGTGTGCACCAGATGGTCTGTGGCAGGCCCCAGATGGCAGACCAGCATTGCCCATGAGCCTGTCACGCTCTATCATAATCCAAGCACACACTATGTCGAACGTGAGTTCGAAACAGATGATGAAAACATTGCAATATTGGTGGCATCCTTTTTTGACGGCTATGGTGTCTAACTTTGTACTTTCATGCGACATTTGTCAAAAACATAACGTCAAACCAACCTTAAAACAGTTAAAGGGCACATTTTTGCCATTGCGAGGCCCAGGAGAGGAAATCGTGATTGACTTTACAGACATGGTAGAGAGGGTGCAAGGGAAACGGTATTTGTTGGTGATAGTTGACCAATTCACAGGTTGGCCTGAGGCTTTTCCTTGTGGAAAAGAAGACAGCACTGCAGTCATTAAGTGTCTCATAAATCATTACATCCCAAATTACGGTTTTCCCAGGCGTATCCGTTCAGATAACGGATCGCATTTCAAAAATGAGCATTTATACATCGTAGAGAAAACGGATGAACCTAACGCTGAAACTTAAATTGGCTAAAATCTGTGCACAGACCAAATTATCATGGCTATCAGCTCTTTCGTTGGCTCTAATGTCTGTACGTTCCTCTGTTAACAGAATCACTGGCTTTACACCTTTTGAATTGCTTACAGGTAGATCTTTTCCAGGACCGTCGACGCCGCTGAAGCCGGACACCTGTGTACCACTTTCACATTGTGTATATTTTGATAAACTGACTGCTATGGTTCAACATTTCTCTCAGCAGACTCCCTCTGACATTGCTGAAGAACCTGTCGAGCCCCGTTCACAGTGGGTTCGTCTGAAGAAGTTTCGAAGGAAGTGGAATGAGCCACGCTGGACGGAGCCTCTGAAAGTGACGGCAAGGACGTCACATTGTGTCCGCCTATCTGGCAAGGGCGACATCTGGTATCACTTGTCTTCTTGTGTTAACTGTGATCCACCAAACAGGTCACTGACAGAGACTGCTGTGGACCTGAGGGCTCAGGTCCAAAAGAGGGAGGGTATCTCTGGAGCAGCAGAAAGTGGGACACAAGCATCAACAACAGGGGCATTAAAACTCTAATCTAGTGCAAAAAAGGCTGTGGTTTGGACAATTTCGATTTTCAAAAAGTCAAGAGTATATTGAGACAGGTGTTCACATGAGTACATATAGTGATAACTATATACTCATTATAATCAAGGGTTATCAACATTTTCATATTATTTTTTATCGTAATCTCTATATCTTAATTTTCTTTCTAATTCTTTCTAATCAATATATATTGTTGTGATTGTGATTGTTCATATTTTAATATTCACATTTTCCATATTTTTCATATTTTCTATTTTTCATATTTTAATATTCACCGTTTTTAAATTTTTCATATTCAGTATTTTCCATATTTTTCATATTTTTATGTTGCTATTGTGATTTTTATATTGTCATATTAATTAACGTATAACCATTTGTTCCTTACAATTAGGTACATTTTGTGTGATTTTAACCATATATTTTTCCTTAATCCCATATTCCCATTAAGTATACTGTGTTTTTAACCATTTAAATTTTCAAGAGTGTGTTTATTGTTCCTTTAAAGTCCAAGAGAGGGTAACGAGATGAAGCTGTGGGAAAACTGTAAACTGTTGGGGATCTTATTAATAATCTCAGGAGTTGTAGTAGGAATAATTTTTAGCCTAACTGAGGGTCAGGAAAGCAACAACACTATATCGAAACCGAGACACAAAAGAGCCATAGCCGATACGAGGTTACCATGTGAACAACTCGTAATTAACTATGTTTGGGGTAAGACCACATCATTTACTTTCGACCTATGCGCTGTCATTAATTGCGGGGGAAAAAATTGCTTATGGAGGGGGTACGAGGTATATGTATGTATGGACGGGAATATGGACAGTGTTTGTAAGGCGTACCAGTCTAGGCAAACCTATAGGGGTGAATGGTGTCCGTCATGGAATTAGGTAATAGCATATACCGGTGGTTGGACCCCGAAAGAACCCAGCCTTTGGACCCGTACCTCGGCAAAATTTGATTTTAAAATGCAAAGAGATTGCAGTACAAACCAAAATCCACTCACCCTTTCAATATCCACCAGAACGGGATCAGCCAATTATACAGGGGAGTTTTTCCTTATAATGGGGGTGCACATGCAAGGAACAGATAGAAAAGCAGTAATAAAATTTGTTGTGGACAGTTCACCTGAGGAGGAAAGAAATGGGACAGTAGCTGAGAACAAAAGAATGGGGTAGTAGAAATAGATTACACCATGTTAAAACCAGAAGATATGATAGAAAGTGCCACAGGATATGGGGAAAATAATTTGTGGCTGGAATGGATAATTACCACAGCCAGAGAACAGAGCTTATTGATCAATAACAGAGTCATTTCAGGAGTTTGATTGGCGGGTGTACGCTGGCGCGACTCGCTGCCGCTGCTCTCCGATTGTGTGTTTAATTTTGGGCTTTTTAACTTCAGTTTTTATTGAATTATTATTTTTTAACTGTTTATTGCCCTGTTGATAAACTGTCATCGATTACTGCGTTCATACCAGCTACATCTGGCTCCTTTTGACCAAAATGTGGCTCAGCAAGTGGGCGATACTCATGTGGATGGCTGCGCTACTCCTCACAAGTTCCTCGTCGGCTATGTTTCAATACTCGACTGCTGAGCTTCTCAAACTCTGCTTCAATCCGACTGCCTCAGCAGTTTTAAAATCGACGCTGCACCCTGGCCCGGAAAACGCTCACTTACCTCGTCGGAGATATCTTCATCGTGGGTCTCGACGGAGTTTCAACATTGATGCTTTCACCTCAATCAACTCCTTCTGGTCTTCATCTCACCGTCAATCGAGATAATCCAGCAGGAAGGTGGACCAGAGTGTGCTAACCAGTCTACCCAGGTCTGCTAATGCTAGCTCTGTTTCCCACAAGAACAACTTTAACGATCTCCACTTTGGTTTATACAACATCCGATCCCTTTCGGGCAAAGGACCTTTTCTCCAGGATTTCATTAATGACCGCAAATATGACTTCTTTACTCTGACAGAGACTTGGCAGCAACCACATGACTTTTCCCAGTTGAACGAAGCAACTCCCCCCGGGTTTGTTTACAGTTGTAAACCCCGCGTTACAGGTCGCGTTGGAAAGTCTCGGATGTCTCTATGCCACTCTATCAGTCATTTGAGTCTCTTGTCATTAAACTAAATGGTCCATCCCCTATTATTGTAGCCACCGTGTATCGTCCAGCTAAACCAAATTCAGAATTCATTAATGAATTTTTAGCTTTTCTTACATTTATATCACCTCTTTCCCCTAATATCATTCTCCTCGGTGATTTTAACATCCATATTGATAATGACAATAACTACCTCACAAAAGACTTTAAATCATGCCTTGATAGTTTTGAATTGCAGCAGTTTATACATTTTCCTACCCATTCAAAGGGCCATATCTTGGATCTACTTTGCTGCTTTGGTGTCACTCCTTTTAATTGTACTGCTTATGACTTTCCCATTTCTGATCATAAACGTATTTCATTTAATGCTAAGGTGACACTGTTCAAAACGAAACTGTTACGTCAAATCTCTTTCCGTAACATCAAGTCCATTGACCCAGCAGCTTTAAATTCTGGTATTGCCAATCTTCCTAATATCAACTTCACATCCTCCCCTGATGAACTGCTCAGTCACTATGATTGTGGCCTACACCATCTCGTCGATACCCTGGCCCCAATAAAAACACGGTTTGTTTCCTTTTCCCAATCTGCACCCTGGTTTACTTCTGAACATCGCCAACTGAAAGCTAGAGGTCGCCAACTGGAACGCCTCTATAGAAAAACTGGTTTGCACATCCACAAACAAATGTTTTATACCCATTTACTTTCTTATAAAGATTCTCTTTCCACTGCAAAGTCTAACTACTATACAGATTTAATCAGTTCAGGCTCTGGTAACTCTCAAGCACTTTTTTCACTGGTGCATAAAACACTTCGTCCACCTGTTTCTCTACCACCTCATTTTTACTCCACTGACTCCTGTAATTCCATAATGCCATTTTTTACTACTAAAATTTATCATATACATCAACAGGTATCCCCTCAGATCGCAACCCTCAAACCATCCTCGGATGTTCAAACATCTTCTTGTCATCTTTTATCTGCTTTCACTCTCCCCTCTGCTGCTGAAATAACAAATTTTGTTCGCAAAATTAAATCATCAACTTGCCAACTTGATCCTCTCCCGACTACATTGGTTAAAACGTGCATTCACTCCCTGACCCCTCTTATAACTGCAATTATCCATTCCTCGCTTATCACTGGTATTGTTCCGTCTCCCCTCAAAACAGCTGCAATAACCCCCATTCTCAAGAAACCTGGAGCTGACCCCAGCAACTTTAACAATTTCCGTCCAATTTCCAACCTCCCCTTCCTTTCTAAAATTCTTGAAAAAACAGTTGCCTCTCAGATTCATGACCATCTCACTCAAAATAGTCTATATGAACAGTTCCAATCTGGTTTCCGTCCCCTCCATAGCACCGAAACAGCTCTTCTTAAAATCACCAATGACCTCCTCACGGCTGCGGATTCTGGATTACTGACAATCATCATCCTTCTGGACCTGAGTGCGGCTTTTGACACCATTTCCCACACCAACCTTTATCGACCGATTAGCTTCCCTTGGATTATCTGATACGCCCATGCACTTGTTTAAATCATATCTCTCTGGCCGTACTCAGTTTGTACAACTTAAAACTTTCAGATCCCACTCTGCCCCCCTTTCCTCTGGTATTCCCCAAGGCTCTGTCCTTGGACCCCTTTTGTTCATTATCTACCTTCTCCCTCTTAACCAAAGATAACCAATCTTTCACGGGCAGGTCCATTAACACTAAAAAAAGCAAATTATACTTGCTATGATATTAAACGTCAATCACCAACCAGCAACCTGGGGGAGATAAACAAGGAGTAGTGTGATCAGATAATAGTAGATAATGGGACTAAAATAGGTACGTGGGCTAGGGCAGGTTTGTATTATTATTGTGGAGATTAAAGATTGTTTACTAGGATACCTGAGCAGGCAAAGGGAGTGTGTGCTTTGGTAAGACTGGGAGCCCCAATAACCCTGATAGGAGACAGAGCAGTCAGAACGGAAACCGTGAATTCAGCAACATTGACTAGAAGACGTAGGAGACACATCATTAAACAGAGAGCAATAGGTACAAGTGTAGATTTATCATTAAATAGTCCTACGTATATCGATGCTATAGGAATTCCCAGAGGTGTACCGGATGAATATAAACTAGCAAACCAAGTGGCAGCAGGTTTTGAGAATATACCGATAATAGCTGCTCTTTTTCCAGCCACCCCAAACAAGAATGTAGATAGGATTAATTATGTACATTATAATGTGATGAGATTAGCAAATATGACAAGGGATGCCGTAGATGGTTTAGCGGAGCAGCTAGCACCAACTTCACTGATGGCTATACAGAACCGTATGGCTCTAGACATGTTATTGGCAGAAAAGGGAGGAGTATGTGTTATGTTTGGTGATCTTTGTTGTACTTACATTCCTAATAATACTGCCCCAGACGGATCAGAGACTAGGGCATTGCAAGAATTGAGAACTTTGTCTATCGAAATGAAGGAACATTCAGGAGTAAATAATCCTATTGGAGATTGGCTAGACAAGGCACTAGGCAAATGGAAATCAGTAATAATTTCAATTGTGGTATCAATAGCTGTATTTGTAGGTATTTTGGTCTCATGTGGATGCTGTTGTATTCCCTGTATCAGATCACTATGTAACCGATTGATAGTAGCGGCAATAGAACAGAAAGACCTAACTCCTCCCAAATATACCATGCCTCTATTGTCTGGCGACCACTTCCTAGATGAGGATGATTGTGTCCAAGAGAGGGACTGAAGGATTTTTATTGTGATTTTTATTGTGGTTTAAACGTGCCTTTACATTTAATATGCTTTATGATTTCATTATTGATTACTAACTGTGCATAATATGTTGAAAATATAACCAGTGTAACCAAGAGTTAGGGGGATGATTTTGAGTGTATTTTCCACAGGAAACGGAATGTGTGGGTGTAAAAATTAGATTACACACGGAGCCCCATGGAATGTGGTGGATTGTGTAGTGTTTCTATATAATGTGTTGCAGATGGTCCGAGAGCAAAGCAGTGTGACCTGGTTGGCTGAGACAGAACAAATGAGAGGAAGCGGATTGGACGAGTCCCAGGCTTCTACGGCGTCTTGAAATATTATAAAAGCTGTGAAACAGTTTTTTTGTGTGTCTGTCCTTTGTAAGACGTCGGTTCTTTGTGTAAGACTTTGCATCTGAGGACCCACCCAGCTGTTGTATTTTGAATCTTCTGATCAATAAATTTCAACATTTTCTTAACTGGCCTCTCTCCAATTTTGAACACGGCGAACATTGAAGAAATGTTCATCAGCTTAAAGTAAGTGTTGAATCAGAAAAAAATGTTAGAGACAAAAAAATGTTAAGTGACCCCAAGAGGATCGTCCTGGTGGAACACTTTAGGAACAAAGCCACCTAAAGGAGGTTGGAAAGCTTTTCCGGGCCAAGTTCTCAGTATAAACGGTAAGTTATTTTTTATAAATATTAACCAGCGAACACATTATGTAATTGCTTTTTTGTAGTTGTAATTTAATATTGGTGACGTAGTAATAAAGTACCATAGAGAAGTCAAAATAAATCCAGGCTGAATCGAAATAAGCCTACGTTACATTAGAAGCGTGTCCTACTCTGTTTCAGTCTCCAGTCAGGACTGGTCGTTTTTACCGAAGTTGTTCTGACAGGAAATTTTGTTTTACTATACAAACTAACTATGAAAACATATCACAGTGAAGTCTATGACGATGTTTTGTCAGCTTTATTGTTTGCTTTTATATTAGTTTTAAAGTAATAAACAATTCTGGTATAGGGTTTAGCAGGAAAATTATCATGGCAACTTTTGTCCAGTAATATGATAAGTTCAACAACCTTATCACTTTAAATAACTTTTTTGTTACAGTTTTTTACAATTGCTTACACACTAAAATTTAACTTTTCCCACAATTCGCAAAACCGTAAACTCAAGGAGCAAAACACAAGGCTAGATTTGCACAACTGTAAGCACATTGTCAGCTTCACACTATTTGCAAAACATTACACACAGTGATTTGCAAAACACTAAACACACTTGTATACATCAGACACAGACGTATATCATGATGTCACTTCCTTGCAATTCCAAAGCACTGACTGTCAAATGAGCACTGCGATGAGCCAATCTTTTAAACACAGCCATCAGGTGCACAAACACATGATTGCTAAATTGTAGACACACCAATCAGGTTTAAGCACTATAATAAATGCAGCAGGTAGGTTCACATGCCTTCAAACAAAATGGAAGGAGTCAGAAGAAGAGTGAGGGTGAGAGGAGGAGTACACAGAGGAGGAGGACACAGAGGAGGAGGAGAACACAGAGGAGGAGGAGAACACAGAGGAGGACACAGAGGAGGAGGAGGAGGAGGACACAGAGGAGGAGGAGGAGGAGGAGGAGAACACAGAGGAGGAGGAGGAGGACACAGAGGAGGAGGAGGAGGTAGAGGTAGAGGCAGAGGAGTAGAAGGAGGCAGAGGAAGAGGTAGAGGAAGACCTGAAGCAGGAGGAGAACATGCACAAAGAAGAAGAGGAACAAACTTATCAAATGACATTCGTGCAACACTAGTGGACCATGTTGTGAACCACGGATTGACGCTGAGGGAGGCTGGACTGAGAGTTCAGCCAAATCTTAGCAGATATACAGTGGCATCTGTCATAAGGACTTTTCGACAGGAAAACAGGGAAAAGAAGATCTGTCTACAGTTATTATTGTATGCTCCATATTAGCACTTGTGATACCCCTTCCTGTGATATTGTACAGTAAGTTACATGTATTATTCTCTACATAGGACTGAGGGACGGGAACGACAAGGAGGAAGAGGGCCCATATTCACGCAAGAACAAGAGAGAGAGATAATAAACATGGTTTTGGCCAATAATGCTATCAGGCTCAGAGAACTACAAGCAAACATTATCGGTGACCATGCCATTTTCCATAATGTCCATCAGGTCTCTCTGTCAACACTGGCACACATCCTGAAAATACATCACGTTCAAATGAAACAACTTTATCGAGTGCCTTTTGAGCGGAATTCAGAGAGGGTCAAACGGCTGCGGCATGAATATGTGGAGGTTTGTATTGTTCACTTTAGCACTGTGATATTGCATACTCCACACATTAATATACTGTAATATACTAGACCTATCCTGAACCGCACAATGTTGTCTTTCACTGTATTTCAGAGAGTTTTGAAGATGGTTGCTGATTAAATCCTCCATGAATTCATATATATTGATGAGGCAGGGTTCAACCTCACAAAAGCAAGAAGGAGAGGCAGAAATATCATCGGCCACAGGGCTATAATCAATGTCCCAGGGCAACGTGGGGGTAACATCATCCTTTGCGCTGCCATTTCACAGCATGGGGTCCTCCACCGCCATGCTAGAATGGGCCCTTACAACACACCTCACATTCTCACATTTTTAGACCGATTGCACCACATCGTCACAGCAGGTAATGAAATGCACCAGATACAATACACTGTCATCTGGGACAATGTGTCATTCCACCGCGCTGCTTTGATCCACGACTGGTTTCAACACCATCCACAGTTGACAGTACTATACCTTCCACCATACTCTCCGTTTCTAAACCCTATCGAAGAGTTTTTCTCTGCATGGCGGTGGAAGGTTTACGATCTTCAGCCCCAGGCTCAGGTTCCCCTCATTCAGGCCATGGAGGACGCATGTGACCGACTCGACGCCGCAGCTGTGCAAGGATGGATTCGACATTCAAGACGGTTCTTCCCGCGTTGTCTTGCTTATGAGGATATTGCTTGTGATGTTGATGAAATTATCTGGCCAGATCCAGCTAGGCGAAGAGATAATGTATAGTATGTTTACTGTAGTATTTTCTGTACAATATTGTCAATTTGTTGGAAATAAATGATATTTTCCTCAGTCTGTAGAGAACGTCAGTGGATAGAGACACACAAAAGGTGGACTGTATCAAAACCAGAGGTATGTTACACTATCATATGGCAGCCCCCTAAAATAATGAAAATCGAATATTAATTCCCCTTAAATAGGTATTCTCCCATTTTTTGTCTCTTTAAATATCTTTGTTTTTACTCCTTTTTTTCCTCAATTGTTCTGCATTTTCAAAATGCTTTCTGATTTGTCAGGCTACATTTGAGGATGATGGTTCCTCAGATGATAAGGGTAAAAGTCCTCAAAACCAGGAGTTTGAGGTATGCTCTTACACCCGTGTTTGTATACATATTTTTTGTATACATACTTATTACTTATTACACAGCGCTGGAATACTTGATGGGTCGTTGCGACAAAGGTCTACATTAAAAATGAGCTAATAAAATATTTCAAATAATTTTTACATGTTCAATAATTTATCAGGTAAGAAATGTAATAAGTGGGATAATGTACAAGCAGCCAATTGTGTTGTGTCTCTCAGGATAAACATATTAGACGGGAACAGAGTAAACTGTAAACTCTTTATTAGCCTGTGCCGTCACGTAACCAGCACGCTAGTACAACATATCAGAACCCACATGCCAGTCCCGGAAACCGGAAGGCCTTTTCTCTTAAAGGGCAAGGCACCTTTTAATCTATCATACGGTAACATGTCTACATCCTTTCCCCTTAGTTAAGTTCTCCCTTAATTATATAAAACATGAATGGCCCAATAAACAATGCTGAGTTTGTAAACAAGCAACAACATGACTGCATAGATTTCAATTGCAAATAATGAGTGAGCAATGTCAAAATGTGCCAACTAAGCATGCGGTCACAACATTAGGCATAACAACAAAGAACATAACACTGTTGTATACAGAAAACACAATGCACCACTTTAAACAGGTATTCCTCGATATACGAGTCTCCAAGAATCTCTGTATCGGAAAGTTATTTTCCGTATTTTGGATTGGGTTTGCATATACGACCTGAGCGTGTTATGTAAGGTACATTACTGATTTTGGCAGGAGACTGTTGGGGGTGCTTTGGCAAATCAGTAAGTGTGAGCTGTTATTGGGTAGGGTGTGGTTGTGTCGTGTGTGGTGTATGGTCGGAGAAGTCTTTTGTAGGTGCATTATTGTTCTGAGAGTCAATGTCCTCAGAGGTGTGCTGTGATGGAGGGAGCTCTGCAACGGGAAGAATATGGCGTCGATTTCTCCTATATGTTCTCCCTTCGCACTGGACATTGTAAGAACGGGGCTCCTTGTTCACCTCTTTTACTATGCCAAGCCGGGCGTAGCCTTTGGGAGTCTGCATTCTGACAACTTGTCCCGTCTGCAGTGGCTGCAACGGGTTACTTGAAGAATCGTAATATCGCTTTTGGGCATTTCTTTTGATGAAAAGACGTGCAGAGACTTGCTGGGCTTGTTTGGGGGCTGGCTCCAGCAATTTGGAGTTGATAGGAATAGCCGATCGTGTCTGACGTGACATTAGGCGTTCTGCAGGAGATCCCAATGTTGGGTCTCGAGGGATGTTTCTGAGGTTAAGAAGGTTGAGAAATACATCTGTTCCATCTCTGTGTGATTTCTCCATTAGCTCTTTGGCACTACGGACCGCTCGTTCCGCCAGACCGTTTGACTGCGCGTATTCAGGACTGCTAGTGACATGGGTGAAGTCCCACTGTTCGACAAAGTCTTTGAAACGTTGGCTTGTGTACTGTCTAGCATTGTCTGAAATGAGCGTGTGAGGCGTGCCATGTACAGAGAAATGTCTTTTCAACTTCTTAATCACAGCATTGGACGTGATGTCACGCAGTTGGTCGATTTCGTACCATCCAGAGTATGAGTCCACAAGTACCTGGTAGTGTTGACCATGCCATTCAAACATGTCCGTTGCCACTGTGGACCAAGGCAGATCTGGAATAGGGTACAGTTTCAGTGGTTCTTTTTGCTGGTGAGGCCTTGTGCTGTTGCAAACTGAGCATGAAAGAACTTCTTCTGTGATGTCGGCTGTCATTGATGGCCAGAAGATGATGCCTCTAGCTCTGTGTTTGGTAGCTTCCAGACCAGGGTGGCCTCTGTGGACTACACGAATGTATTCCTTCTGCAAAGAGCGAGGGATGACCGTTTTGTGGCCTTTCATTACGATTCCTTTTTCCAAAGTCAACTCCTCTCTGTAGGGAAAGAATGGACGCACGGCAGGCGAAACACTTTGTTCTCTGGCCGGCCATCCACCTTGAATTGCATTACAGAGAGTCTTTAGTACCTCATCTTCTGATGTGTGTTTTCGGAGTTCCTCCAGACGAGCAGTAGAGATGTAACTAACAGTCATGACATCAAATGAGTCATTGTCCCTGTCAGGAGAAGTTTCTTTGTCAGGGGCTCGAGATAAGGTATCTGCCAGATACATGTGTTTGCCCTTCTTATACACCAAAGTGATGTCGTAGCGTTGTAACTGTAGCAACATCCTTTGCAAACGTGCAGGGGCTGTATGAATGGGTTTTTTCATAATGGTTACCAGGGGCTGATGGTCGGTTTCGATGATTGTTGGTTTCCCGTACACATAGTCTTTGAACTTGTTGCAGGCGAACACAACGGCCAGCAGCTCCTTTTCTATCTGCGCGTACCGCGTCTCAGTGTCAGTGAGTGTACGAGATGAGTACGCAACTGGTTTGCAATCTTGCATACATGCAGCACCGAGTCCATAGCACGAGGCGTCGCAGGTCAAGGTGACTGGCATCTTAACATCATAGTATGCCAAGACAGGTGGGGTGGATAGGCATGACTTGAGGATGTCGAATGCATGTTGGTGCTGCTGATCCCAGAACCATGCTGTTTCTCTGTGCGTCAGCATTCTGAGGGGTGTGGCAATGTCGCTCAGATTCGGGATAAACTTCCCCAGATAATTCGTCATTCCCAGAAAACGCTGGAGTTCAGGGACGTCCTTAGGAGCTGGCATTGCTGAGATCGCTTTTGTTTTAGCAGGATCTGCTTTAAGGCCGTCGCTTGTAAAGATGTGCCCTACATAATTGACCTGATTCAGACGAAACTTGCATTTTGCAGGGTTCAATTTGAGCTTGATCTCCCGTACTCTGTTCAGTACCCTTTTCAGGTTTGCGTCGTGTTCAGCAGCATTCCGACCTCCTATGATGATATCATCGACGATTACTGCGCAGGGGTATCCTGAAAACAACTGCTCCATGGAGCGCTGGAATACTTCACTCGCAGAGTTTATGCCAAAGGGCATGCGAAGAAACCTGTATCGCCCAAATGGTGTGCCAAAAGTGGTCATCATAGAGGATTTATGGTCAAGACGTATCTGCCAGAAAGAATTCTTGGCATCCAGTACTGAAAATACCGTTGCTCCAGGCATTTGGGATGCCACCTCTTCTACAGTACGCATTGGGTGATGGGGTCTTTTGATAGCTGAATTAAGATCTTTTGGATTGATACATATCCTGATTTCCTGTTTGTCCTTTTTATGTGTAACCACCATAGATGAGACCCAGTCCGAAGGCTCAGACACTGCGGCAATGACACCAAGACTCTGCATACGGTCCAGCTCTGCTTTTACACGGTCCTGCATTGCCAAAGGGATACGATGAGCAGGACGAATTACAGGCTGTATGCTGGGGTCCACCGTCATGGAGTATGTGAGTGGAAGTTCTCCAAGCTCATTTAAGAACAAGTCTTTGTATTCAGCGAGGATCTCTTCATTGCTGCTCTCCATGTTGACAAGGTGTACATGTGGGCTAACTGTGACAATTCCCATGTCTAAACAGGCACGAAATCCTAACAGCGGTTGGACATCTTGATTCACCAGGAAAAATTTAAGTGAGTAAGTTTGTCCATTTAGACTACACGTAAGTATTACCAATCCTGCAGTTTCGATTTTGCTTCCACCATAAGCTACGAGATTAGGTGTCCGCGGTGGTCTGGCTGGTCGCTCATCACTGGAAATGCCTCGGAATATATTTATTGGCATCACATTACATTTCGCCCCGGTGTCGACTTTCACTTCAACTGGAACTGCGTTTATGTGTAGGGTGACGAAACCTTCCTCCAGCCCAGCCTCTTGAGTGTTAACGATATTGACAGACTTGTCGAATTCGATACCGTCGACGTAGAAACTATCGTCCTGGCTGGAGGGTTCATCCACATCAATTTCGTGAATTGACTTCCTATGATTGTATTTCTTTTGATTAAATCGACTACGTGCTTTGCAACATTTACTGAAATGATTCATTTTCTTACAGTTATGACACTGTTGTCGGAAAGCTGGACATTTCTACTTCATTGCCGGATGATTATTACCACAGTTTCTGCAGTTGGTTATGGTTTGAACATCGCATTGCTCTTTTTGAGGGTTTTGCCCTGTGTATTGGCGCCTCCATCTGGAAACTGGTTGTATTGCGTCTACATTGGTGGCTTTCTGTGGTGTGGCCAACGTTTTGTTGCTCTCCTCCGTCATTTCGTGTATACGACAGATTGATATAGCTTTAGCAAGGGTCAGGTCGCTATCTCTTAGCAGTGATTTCCTTAAGCTTTCGTTGTTAATACCACATACTATTCTGTCACAGATCAGCTCATCTGTTAACTCTCCAAAACGACAGCTTTTAGCTTTAATCCTGAGATCACTGATAAATGATTCAATACTCTCACCTTGTTTTTGGTTTCTTGAGTGGAACTTATGTCTTTCCAGTGTTTTATTTTGTTGAGGGTTGCATATCTCACGAAACTTCCGTTTCAGGCACTCGGGATCTTCTCGGGATTCCGCAGGGGACAAGATATGTCCGTTCTCACCAGGTTCACGCACCTCTGCTGCATAGACAAACGAGCGCTCCCGCTCTATGGCTTCTGGTCCTGCGAGATTGAGGAGTATATACGCCATCGTTTTGGCGGGTTTGTCAAAGTGCGCTGCGCCGATGAAAATATCATAATCCTGCTCGAAAATTCGCCAATTATCTGCAATATTTCCGTCAAAGTTTAGCGGATCCGGTCTTCGAAAACAATCGGCCATTTTAGCAGCTTCCCGGGTGTGTAACCGTTACCTCGACGAGCAGTCTTGTTTAATGTCCGTGTAAATAGTCCGTTAAGGCGCGAAGTCCATCTTCTGACACCATGTTGTGTCTCTCAGGATAAACATATTAGATGGGAACAGAGTAAACTGTAAACTCTTTATTAGCCTGTGCCGTCACGTAACCAGCACGCTAGTACAACATATCAGAACCCACATGCCAGTCCCGGAAACCGGAAGGCCTTTTCTCTTAAAGGGCAAGGCACCTTTTAATCTATCATACGGTAACATGTCTACAAATTGTTATCACGAAATCAGCTCTTTCAGCATGATTCCCTTTGAGCGCAACTAAGCACGACACAAAGACCTACGTTACGAGTATGTGCAAGTAAGTATACATCCATGTTCACAGTACAGTTAGTGAACATACTGTGTTGCTCAGTGGCCTACATTATGTCATGATTCCGCTATCATGTCATGTTTATTCTTGGTCTTGCAGCGGAGTCATGGCATAGCCTTAGGTTTTGTGTGAGAAAGCCATGTGCTTTCTCGTGTCTCGTCAGTGTTTCCCGTCTTTTGTCTCGTTAGCCTTCCCATTAGTGTTTCATTACCTTCACCTGCCCCTTAATAATTATCCTGTGTTTGTTCCCCTATTTAATGCCCTCTTGTCTATTGTCTTGTGCTCGTTCGTTGTACTTGTAAGCCGTTCTTGTTACCGTGTACCTGAAAACCTGAAAGCTATAGTATAGCAGCGTAACAGGCGATGTAATGGGGCGTCAAATACGGACAGGCAGGACATCAACAAAAACAGCGAACAGTCCCCTGTCATCACCCGGAATCGCTGCGGCCACCAAAAAGAGTCATAACCATAATATGATCAAGGCAAGCCAACAGCCCTCTGGCGAAGTTGTGAGAGCAGGACTTCCCGACTACATCTACAGGGAGGGAAGCCTTTTGCTCAGCTGTCAAGGAATTTCTGGTGCGTGTGCTGAAGCAACGCACGATCAATACAAAGGGCGATGCCAGAACAGCTCACGAAGTAAAGGTGAGGTACAGGTGGGCACCCATCGCCCGAACAGGGACTTAAACCCTGGACCCTCAGATTAAAAGTCTGATGCTCTACCGACTGAGCTATCCGGGCTCGTGAGGGCATGCCCCAAGTTTTCGGTGTAGACGCTCAAGGCGGGGGTGTCCTGCAGGTGCGGTTCTGTTGGTCGTTTCCGCCATTGTGTTTTACACTAGGCCCCGACGATGCTTCTCAGACTTACAGGGTTCTGTCAGCTTTGGGTTCTGTGCACCTTTCTGAAGTAGGGTTGTTCAGTCTTACATCTGGAGGCGATGCCACCTGTAGATTGCAGTTCATCAAGTACACCTGAACCGGGTAATGGGATTCTGGGAGTTGGCAGGTAAGTGAAACCCAGACGTGTTTTAAAACTACCCTGACAGCTTATCTTTGGTATTTTTCTGCTCTTGCATGCCTTATAGGTTCCTTCAAAGCAAACATTTGTAAAATCACAGAAATTGTTGTATGCTCACATTGGTTTACATTAAACATGTACAGTATATATATAGACTGTGGTTCACAAATCTGATCTTGTGTGGTGTGCTATCATCGTCACAGCACACCACACGTTATAGGTGCAAAACTATTAAATCCAGGATTTTTTGTGCTCATGTTTGTGGTCTCTCCCAGTTTTAAACTACTCTACGACAAAAAAAAAATGTGTGAGGCCCCGGCATAAGAGCTACCTTCTCAATGCACGGTAATTCATCACTGTCCCTGGAGGTAAGCCAAATCACAGTTGCACCCTCATCGAGCACACATGAAATGGCCACTTTGGCTCAGATGGTCTGCAGATACTTGAAAGTGAGATTCGAATTAAAAGCTATCCTTTTAAGCCTGAGGGCAAACAGGCTTTTCAAGCAATAGCTGGCAGCGGTGGGAATTGAACCCACGCCTCAGAAGAGACCGGAGCCTTAATCCAAACGCATTTACAAAAAGCAGAAAGCGTGTCTACTGTTCTTTTTTGAGCAACAGCAGGCGAGCATACTGACAACCGGCCATTAGGCTGTTTATGCCAGGAACACGTTCCATCTGTAACAGAGCCGCTCGTTAACAAACACGTGAGAGTGTATACTGGGCTGCATTGTTTTCTCTTTCGAGAGAGGAATCCTGTTGTACCGACCTTAAGATAACGCAACAAAGCTGCTCGTGAAATTGTATGTCCGCAAAACAAACACCTAAAGCAACCGTAGTCGGCAGGGTTTGAACCTGCGCGGGGAGACCCCAATAGATTTCAAGTCCATCACCTTAACCACTCGGCCACGACTACAATAGATTACAGGTCCTCTGGGCTAAGCGCGTGTGGCAAGGTGGGGCGAGCCGGCAGCGTAACAGGCGATGTAATGGGCCGTCAAATAACGGACAGGCAGGACATCAACAAAAACAGCAAACAGACTCCTGCCATGACCCGGAATCGCTGCTGCCACCAAAAAGAGTCATAACCATAATGTGAGAGCAGGACTTCCCGACTACATCTACAGGGAGGGAAGCCTTTTGCTCAGCTGTCAAGGAATTTCTGGTGCGTTTGCTGAAGCAACGCACGATCAATAAAAAGGGCGATGCCAGAACAGCTCACAAAGTAAAGGTTAGGTACAGGTGGGCACCCATCGCCCGAAAAGGGACTTGAACCCTGGACCCTCAGAAAAAGTCTGATGCTCTACCGACTGAGCTATCCGGGCTCGTGAGGGCATGCCCCAAGTTTTCGTTGTAGACGCTCAAGGCGGGGGTGTCCTGCAGGTGCGGTTCTGTTAGTTGTTTCCGCCATTGTGTTTTACACTAGGCCCCGACGATGCTTCTCAGACTTACAGGGTTCTGTCAGCTTTGGGTTCTGTGCACCTTTCTGAAGTAGGGTTGTTCAGTCTTACATCTGGAGGCGATGCCACCTGTAGATTGCAGTTCATCAAGTACACCTGAACCGGGTAATGGGATTCTGGGAGTTGGCAGGTAAGTGAAACTCAGACGTGTTTTAAAACTACCCTGACAGCTTATCTTTGGTATTTTTCTGCTCTTGCATGCCTTATAGGTTCCTTCAAAGCAAACATTTGTAAAATCACAGAAATTGTTGTATGCTCACATTGGTTTACATTAAACATGTACAGTATATATATAGACTGTGGTTCACTAATCTGATCTTGTGTGGTGTGCTATCATCGTCACAGCACACCATACGTTATAGGTGCAAAACTATTAAATCCAGGATTTTTTGTGCTCATGTTTGTGGTCTCTCCCAGTGTTAAACTACTCTACAATTTAAAAAAAAATTGGTGAGGCCCCCGGCATAAGAGCTACCTTCTCAATGCACGGTAATTCATCACTGTCCCTGGAGGTAAGCCAAATCACATTTGCATGCCCCCTCATCGAGCACACATGAAATGGCCACTTTGGCTCAGATGGTCTGCAGGTACTTGAAAGTGAGATGCGAATTAAAAGCTGCCCTTTTAAGCCTGAGGGCAAACAGGCTTTTCAAGCAATAGCTGGCAGCGTTGGGATTTGATCCCACGCCTCCGAAGAGACTGGAGCCTTAATCCAGCGCCTTAGACCGCACGGCCACTGTACCACAGAGTTGACACCTTGGCCGGCCCTTTCTCACCGCTGCCATCGCTCAGATGGCTTTACAGTCACAAGTCGGCGCGGACGAGATACACCAGCTGGCAAGTAATTCTATATTCTTTTGGTGCTCAGTACACAGTTTTGAAGTAACACCGCATGAAAGACGCATTTACAAAAAGCAGAAAGAGCGTGTCTACTGTTCTTTTTTGAGCAACAGCAGGCGAGCATACTGACAACCGGCCATTAGGCTGTTTATGCCAGGAACACGTTCCATCTGTAACAGAGCCGCTCGTTAACAAACACGTGAGAGTGTATACTGGGCTGCATTGTTTTCTCTTTCGAGAGAGGAATCCTGTTGTACCGACCTTAAGATATCGCAACAAAGCTGCTCGTGAAATTGTATGTCCGCAAAGCAAACACCTAAAGCAACCGTAGTCGGCAGGGTTTGAACCTGCGCGGGGAGACCCCAATGGATTTCAAGTCCATCGCCTTAACCACTCGGCAGGACATCAACAAAAACAGCAAACAGTCCCCTGCCATGACCCGGAATCGCTGCGGCCACCAAAAAGAGTCATAACCATAATATGATCAAGGCAAGCCAACAGCCCTCTGGAGAAGTTGTGAGAGCAGGACTTCCCGACTACATCTACAGGGAGGGAAGCCTTTTGCTCAGCTGTCAAGGAATTTCTGGTGCGTGTGCTGAAGCAACGCACGATCAATACAAAGGGCGATGCCAGAACAGCTCACAAAGTAAAGGTTAGGTACAGGTGGGCACCCATCGCCCGAACAGGGACTTAAACCCTGGACCCTGAGATTAAAAGTCTGATGCTCTACCGACTGAGCTATCCGGGCTCGTGAGGGCACGCCCCAAGTTTTCGGTGTAGACGCTCAAGGCGGGGGTGTCCTGCAGGTGCGGTTCTGTTGGTCGTTTCCGCCATTGTGTTTTACACTAGGCCCCGACGATGCTTCTCAGACTTACAGGGTTCTGTCAGCTTTGGGTTCTGTGCACCTTTCTGAAGTAGGGTTGTTCAGTCTTACATCTGGAGGCGATGCCACCTGTAGATTGCAGTTCATCAAGTACACCTGAACCGGGTAATGGGATTCTGGGAGTTGGCAGGTAAGTGAAACTCAGACGTGTTTTAAAACTACCCTGACAGCTTATCTTTGGTATTTTTCTGCTCTTGCATGCCTTATAGGTTCCTTCAAAGCAAACATTTGTAAAATCACAGAAATTGTTGTATGCTCACATTGGTTTACATTAAACATGTACAGTATATATATAGACTGTGGTTCACAAATCTGATCTTGTGTGGTGTGCTATCATCGTCACAGCACACCACACGTTATAGGTGCAAAACTATTAAATCCAGGATTTTTTGTTCTCATGTTTGTGGTCTCTCCCAGTTTTAAACTACTCTACGACAAAAAAAAAATGTGTGAGGCCCCGGCATAAGAGCTACCTTCTCAATGCACGGTAATTCATCACTGTCCCTGGAGGTAAGCCAAATCACAGTTGCACCCTCATCGAGCACACATGAAATGGCCACTTTGGCTCAGATGGTCTGCAGATACTTGAAAGTGAGATTCGAATTAAAAGCTATCCTTTTAAGCCTGAGGGCAAACAGGCTTTTCAAGCAATAGCTGGCAGCGGTGGGATTTGAACCCACGCCTCAGAAGAGACCGGAGCCTTAATCCAAACGCATTTACAAAAAGCAGAAAGCGTGTCTACTGTTCTTTTTTGAGCAACAGCAGGCGAGCATACTGACAACCGGCCATTAGGCTGTTTATGCCAGGAACACGTTCCATCTGTAACAGAGCCGCTCGTTAACAAACACGTGAGAGTGTATACTGGGCTGCATTGTTTTCTCTTTCGAGAGAGGAATCCTGTTGTACCGACCTTAAGATAACGCAACAAAGCTGCTCGTGAAATTGTATGTCCGCAAAGCAAACACCTAAAGCAACCGTAGTCGGCAGGGTTTGAACCTGCACGGGGAGACCCCAATGGATTTCAAGTCCATCGCCTTAACCACTCGGCCACGACTACAATAGATTACAGGTCCTCTGGGCTTAGCGCGTGTGGCAAGGTGGGGCGAGCCGGCAGCGTAACAGGCGATGTAATGGGGCGTCAAATACGGACAGGGAGGACATCAACAAAAACAGCAAACAGTCCCCTGCCATGACCCGGAATTGCTGCGGCCACCAAAAAGAGTCATAACCATAATATGATCAAGGCAAGCCAACAGCCCTCTGGCAAAGTTGTGAGAGCAGGACTTCCCGACTACATCTACAGGGAGGAAAGCCTTTTGCTCAGCTGTCATGGAATTTCTGGTGCGTGTGCTGAAGCAACGCACGATCAATACAAAGGGCGATGCCAGAAAAGCTCACAAAGTAAAGGTTAGGTACAGGTGGGCACCCATCGCCCGAACAGGGACTTAAACCCTGGACCCTCAGATTAAAAGTCTGATGCTCTACCGACTGAGCTATCCGGGCTCGTGAGGGCATTCCCCAAGTTTTCGGTGTAGACGCTCAAGGCGGGGGTGTCCTGCAGGTGCGGTTCTGTTGGTCGTTTCCGCCATTGTGTTTTACACTAGGCCCCGACGATGCTTCTCAGACTTACAGGGTTCTGTCAGCTTTGGGTTCTGTGCACCTTTCTGAAGTAGGGTTGTTCAGTCTTACATCTGGAGGCGATGCCACCTGTAGATTGCAGTTCATCAAGTACACCTGAACCGGGTAATGGGATTCTGGGAGTTGGCAGGTAAGTGAAACTCAGACGTGTTTTAAAACTACCCTGACAGCTTATCTTTGGTATTTTTCTGCTCTTGCATGCCTTATAGGTTCCTTCAAAGCAAACATTTGTAAAATCACAGAAATTGTTGTATGCTCACATTGGTTTACATT
The DNA here is from genome assembly GCF_947034865.1 of Barbatula barbatula. Taxonomy (NCBI): domain Eukaryota; kingdom Metazoa; phylum Chordata; class Actinopteri; order Cypriniformes; family Nemacheilidae; genus Barbatula; species Barbatula barbatula. Next base: position 15,138,722 of record NC_136768.1, read on the forward strand.
AAACATGTACAGCAATGTTGAACTCAAAGCCAATCGCGAGGGAGCGCTTCAACATTTACAGCCAATCGCGAGGGAGCGCTTCAACATTTACAGCCAATCGCGAGGGAGCGCTTCAACATTCAAAGCCAATCGCGAGGGAGCGCTTCAACATTCACAGCCAATCGCGAGGGAGCGCTTCAACAATTCACAGCCAATCGCGAGGGAGCGCTTCAACATTCACAGCCAATCGCGAGGGAGCGCTTCAACATTCACAGCCAATCGTAGCGCAAGAGAATGTCGAAGGTGTCCTGCCCCCAGCTACCGAACAGCTCCGAAGGCGAACGATCTTTGACGAGAGGAATGAATGTACAGTAGAAAGTTCACGACCTGCAACATCTCTGACACGAACTCTCCGTTTTTTCACAAACAAAGTATATATTTCTGACGGCGGATTAACGGTAAGAATGCATTACCTCATCACATGATTTTTTCATGAACTTTGTTTTGTTATTAATGCTTAATTAAGTGTGTTGTCATAATGGTTTAGGACAGTAATAATGGCTGCAAAAAGGTCGCATAAAGCCATGTCGGACACTGAATGGGTTTCTCGTCTCAGAAAGTTTGCCAACACAGGGGTTTGGCCATCAGATGGCAACAGGCCAGCTCCGAGGCAGAAGAAGTGGCACGAGATTTATCAAAGGGTAAGAGTGTATTTATTTAATTTGTATGCACGATGAAACAATGTTCGTTGACTTTCACTGTTTACTGCATTGACCTAAAAAACATATTAGCAGGGTTAATGTGTGAAAATTTTATACAAACCTGTTAACAAGGCATTGCTTGTAGACATGAATTGATTTCAGGTATTTTGAGAATTATGTGATACCTTGCAACTATTGACTGTTAAAGAAAGTGTTGGGGAGGGATGTTTGTAAATGTCTTCAACTTGTTCTTTTGAGGGGATTGCTCAGGCAACCATAATTGTTTAGTTACAAATGCATGTATCGTGTACATTTGTGTTACAGATTGAAAAATGTCCAATGCAATCTCGTGGCCAGTTGACCTTGCTTGGAGCGGTCCAGAAGTGCACATGTGGTTTTCACACTCAGAAGGTAACATTCATGTGATGGGTTGCAAGTTATTTTAAGCAAACCAATGTTCCTCTTTCAAAAATGTCTGTATGTGTTTTTGTTGTGGTTATAAGCAGCCCACTGCCTCTTCTGAACAAACACCAAGTGTCAGAGAACAACAGGCTGCTTCTGCTGGACCAGCTGCACAGGAGCAGAGTGAACCCCAGCTTCAGGCCCGGCCGCAGCCTTCAAGGACATCAAGGATAACACCGAGTTTGTCAATGGTAATAACAAGTATATACATATATATATATACATTTACATATACATATTTTAGTATCAAATACTTTATTCATTTTTTTCAAACCTGCTTGTCAGTTGTCACACCTTGTCACAGCTGTAGTGAGCTGATTATTCAGTGTGAATGTCTCAGGTGGGTTTAGACAAAGGGTTAAGAAAATGGTTGTGCCCAGCTTTTGGGAGGGGTGTCTTTACACCTTTGTGTCTGTTGTAACACCGTGTGGGGACAGCTCGTCTCAGGTGGGTTTAGACAAAGGGTTAAGAAAATGGTTGTGCCCAGCTTTTGGGAGGGGTGTCTTTACACCTTTGTGTCTGTTGTAACACCGTGTGGGTACAGCTCTAGTCAGCCGGTGGGTCAGTTTTGATATCTCATGTGGGTTGGGTGACATGGTCAGGGTAATTATTATACAGATGAATAACAGTTACGAAATATATACTGATTGGTCAAAAACTTTATTATATTTTTAATTTATGCTATTACAAAACATTTTGTCTTCCCATTGTAATTGTTTTGTACTGTTAGTTTACCAAACCAAGGTTTGGCGGGTCTCACATTGCTGCAGCGAAGCCAAATTTGAGTGTGGCTAGAAGACCATCTCATGTTGATGACCAACCCCGCGCAGCCTTATCCAGTGCCCCTATACCAAGCACCACTGTCTCTGTAAGTATTGACATAATCCACATTTCATTCTATTAAATTGAGTTAAGTAAAGTTAAGACATTACTTTCCCCTCCACTTTGTACAGCACATATTTGTATTCCAGGAAACCATACTGTAATGAAATAAGATCAGAACTTTACAGTATTGCATAATGCTTTAATAAAATACATCCGATATACAAAACGACACAACATTTTTTCACGCTTTATTATTCAATTTTTAACTGTGTTTTAATTATTTTTGATCAAATAATTAAGACTGTTGAGATTGTGATAATCTATAGCATCTTTCTGGTCACACCTGCTTCACGTTTGAGCAGTGGTGTATAATTCTATATCTAACATGAGTTATAGTTATATTTAATGTGTTGTTATTCACTGCATCTATTATAATCTTTCGTAATTCACTGCATGTTTATATAGACACAGGACCCTGGAGTTCCAGCCTCTGTCTCCAGAACCACTCCAGATGTGAACGCACCTGCAGAGTCATGCAGTATCGTCTCTGTAAGTAATCTCATATATTTTTATTTTAAAGGTTATGAAATCTGCATATTAACTGTTACAGCTCATTAAACTCACACCTTTTGCTCTGTTCACTTTTGACATCTAATGTTATTTCTTTGACTTCTTATTTTTTGTCTAGTTATGTGAAAATGCTAACATATTCAAAGTTTACATATTCAGATGTTTAGAAATAGTCAAATATTTAAAAAAAGATATATGTTTGTCAAATTAAAAAAATATCCTTTCCAGCTATATGTATAAAGGTTTTGTCTTTTTTCCTTAGCAGACTAGTCCTTCTGGGACATCACTGCAAGCTCCGTCTGCAGTTCCGCTTCCTCGTTTGTGGTCTGAGACCTTAGCACCCGAGGATCACAGGTGGATTGCCAGCAGGCTTTTTAGAATGGGGTCCAAAGGAAAGCCAGAGCTCCGTGACAACCTTCAGCTCTGGTATTTCCCACCACAGCCAGCACTTACCTATAATCAGGCTCCAGCTCCAGACAGGTTTTTTTCCCATGCTCTTCTGCTGTGGATGCCATATAAGCTGTGGAGGGTCAAGGTGCTCTGTCCCAATCCTGCCTGTGGACAGCATCAGCTTACAGGAGGCGGTCTGCACAAGAGGGCACGGCAGGTTCTGGACATCGATAGGATGTACAACATAGTCACAGAAACCCTCATCTGTACCAAGTGTAAGGCCTCGCATGTGTCCTGGAGTCAGACTGTCCTGCAACAGTTGGATCTGGGCCATCGCTCAGAGTTTCGGGTCATCCTCACGCAGAAGTGAGTTCACTTTTCTCACATTGTCAGTATTTGCAAATAAATACTTGACGTATTGAACATTAATGTATGTGTGTTTTTTTGCTTTTCCTTAGGTATGCCTGTGATCTGAGAGTTATTAGACTTTTGCGTGACCGTGGCCTTGGCAACAGTCCTACACGGCTCATCAATCAGCTGCGTGAGAACCACAGTGAGGAATGGCTCCAGCGTCTGGCCTGTTACACCACCCAATGTGTTGACTTCGTCAACCGCCCTGGAGTGTTGCCAATAAAATTTCAGGAGCCCCCAAAGCCTACAGTGGTGCCAAGCTGGAAGTGGCTCCTCACCGTTTACAGTCGAGACATCCTGACAAGGCTGGATGAAATCCATGCCAGGATAACATCCACTTACGGCACAGTTTTAAAGATGGATTCAACTAAAAAGGTCAGTGTTGGATTTTGATTTATGCAAGCTGTTTTATTTTCAGCATTCTACACTGTATGATGTTAACTACATTAGACATTTTCTCAATTATGTCTATTGCAGATCACCAAAAAGCTGGCAGGGACAGCCAGAGGAACGGGACTGTGGCTCACCTCTGTTGGCAACGAGTTTGGCCAGGTGCTCATCAGTGTGTTAACAGCCCAGGAAGGAGCAGGACTGGACAAGATGGTAGACGGTCTTGTGAAACGCTACCAGCAGGCTAATGTGGATGCACCCGCCGTGTTGTACGTAGACTGTGGGTGCTGCACTGAGGTGGGTGAGACCAAGCTGAAAGCCAGGTTCGGTGGATGGCCGGATCTTCTGATAAGGCTGGACATCTGGCATTTTATGCGCAGGATCGCCTTGGGATGTACGACCGACGCCCATCAGCTTTACCCCATCTTCATGTCACGACTGTCAGCATGCATCTTTGAATGGGATACGGCTGATGTTTCTCTGCTCCGCAAAGCCAAGAGAGAGCTGCTGATGTCCCAGGGTTGGCCTGCGCTGACAGATGAAGATGTCGGCAAACACCTTAAGAGGAAAGAGTTGGCTCTCCATTGTCGGAGGAGGACCCGCGGAGAGGACACTACCATCTTTCTCCTCGAAAGGCTGCTCACAGAGCTCCTAAGCAGCAAGGGCAACGACTCCCTGGGTGTTCCTCTCCTGGACAGAGAAAGGATGGAGCACATCTGGAGTGTCCAGAAGAAGCACGTGAAATGCATCCAAGATCCCCCTGGTGTGGTGCTCTATACAGAAAAGGGGGCCTTAACCAAGGGAGGTGTGCTTCTGAGGACATACAGATGTGCCAGAGGCTCGACTTCTCTCGAGTCCTTTCATTTACATCTCAACCGTTTCATCCCAGGTCCGTATCTGCCACACATAGAATGCATATGTTGAAAATAGCATTAAGTGTGTTTATATAAGACTCCCTAAACACTGTTGTGTCTATTTACAGGGACCAGTGCCAACAGTCTGAACTTTCAGATTTATCTGCTGGAGGGGCTTAACAGGTGGAATCAGGACCGGAAGGATGCTTCCTTGTCATCTGAACCATCAGCTTTGCACAGCTACACAGGAGAACTCCTTCACTGTGCAAACTGCAATTTTGAAAAGCTGTTTGGCAGGAAAGTGGTCCCCGCATTTTGTCCCCCTGCACGTTACACTGGTAAGATAATTTGTTATTGGTGTAAACCTGCATTTATGTCAAATATCAGCCTTTATATATTATATTTAGTTCTCACTTGAATGTCATTCCTGTTTATTGATTGTTTTTATTCCAGGTGAGCTCATTGGAGTCCAGTATTTGTTCCGTCAGACTGGTCAGGCACTGCAGGAATTTAACCCAGACTCTGAGCAGACAGCAGAGCTCCTTGACGACCTCAATGTGGAAGAGCGGGAGGAAGATGAGGGCTTCTGTGACATCAATGAGGATCACACGATTAGAGATCTGGACGTTGTTCTGTCACCACTTTCCACACTGACACTGGGTTCTGCCACCTCTGTCCTGGGCTCCTCAATGCCTTCAATTGTCCTTGACACCAGTGCTCTGGCACATAGCCTCCCACAGTCTGTGTCCCCTGTACCTTCTGAGCCATCTGATTTACCTGTCCGCTTGGAGTTGGAAGAGACAGGGCGGGAAAGCGATCATGAGATGGTATGTTCACCCAGTTTATTAAGCAAAAATGCTAATAAGAACGATTTATTAAAATACAATTAATTAATTGTCAACATCTGCTTCTGTGCTATGAACCCAGGTACCACTTATTTTATTTAAAAGTTACTCATTTGTAAAGTAGTTTGTAAGCAAAATAGCAAAATGCATCAAACTTCTTATTTAATGTAACAATTATTGTTTGTGTTTTTCAATAGGCTGTTGACTACCAAAATGTGCCTGGTTTTCAACATGTGGACAGGCTGGCGGAATATCTGGTGGAGCTCCGGGGTCACACAGTTCTCAGCCTGACCAACCAGGAAGCCAACACCATCATTGGACTTTGGCAGAAGCTGGATGACCGAGACAAGCAGAGGGTGGTGTACGCAGCTCGGCACCAGGAGCGACTGCTGAGTGGGCGCTTCAGAACACCAAAGAGGCCGTCTCACACCCCTGGAGTAGAGAGCACAACCAGATGTGTGCTGGGTGCAGGTAGCGTACCCGCTCAGTGGCCTGACTGCTGCCGCCTGGTGGAGACCATCTTCATCAGGCTTTGCACAATTCACCCTAGCCCCAAGAAAAAAGGAAAGGGAAGCCTATCAAGATGGTCTCTGATCCTTCAAGAATATCGAAGGATAAGGCAGCTTGTGCTTGGAAACAGCATGGTCATGGAAGGAACATCCATGCAGCTGGTGGAGGTAAATCAAAATACCCTGATTCAGTGGCACAACAACAGACAGAAAAAGCAGGAACTGTCTGTGCTGCTTCAGGGCATTGAGTTGCCTCAGCCCCTTCCTGAAGCTCAGAAGCCTCTTCAGGGTGCTAAACAGCTACAGACTGAGACACATCAGCCAGCGGAGCAGCACCAGTACAAGCTACCCGAGAGCACTGCAGGCCAGGCAAAGCAGAGGCAGACTTCTGCTGGGCGACCCCCTCTCAGACCCAAAGCACCAGTTCCAACCCAACCGTTGGTGACCAATGTACTTGTGCCAGGAGCAGCAGGTTTCCAGAGTCTGCCCAACTTCATATACCAGTATGTGCCAATGGTCCAAGGCATGCCGATGGTGCAGGGTATGCCAGTGGTGCAGCCTACAGTTGTCCAGGTCACCGCCTCACAGCCTGCTGCACCTGCTGCCAATCCAGGTGCCATACCCAAGAGACCCTACAGAAGAACTGTGGAGGCCAACACATGCAAGAAGTGTGGCCAATTTAAAACAATTGAAACAGGTCATAGCCAGTATAGGGGCAGGGTGTACTGCCCACTGACTGAGACTGTTTCAAAAGAGGTATGGTTGGAGGAAATGAGAAGAACCACCTCCAAATAATGTGCAACTAAAATGTATATAGTTTTATGTATATAGTGTTGTTTGAACAAGTTGTTCATTGTTAATAGTAGTTTGTAGTTGTTTTGCTCTTATTTTTTTAAAAGGTCTTATTGAAGGCTTTTTACACTTGCTGGTTTTTTAATATATTTGGTATAATTGCGTTTGTTTGTCTTTTATTTATTGTTTAATATTGTATTTACCTTTTTATATATAGGTTTTTTAAACGTGTTTTTTAACTTATTGAGCGTTTTAATTTAATATTTATGGTTGTGCTGTTCATGTTTGTGAAATAAAAAGAAACTGTCAAGACATGGTTTTCATTGACTTTCATTAATTTTATTAGTTTTAGTTAAACACAATTCTCGGTGCCTTGCAATAACATAAAAAATTAATATATAAGAAAGGACAGTTACTGTATTTTGTTGTTCTTGCATAATAGACATTTTTCAACATATTTACCGTGGCTTACATATTTGTTATTAATAATAATACCACAGAGCACAGATCTTTTTTTAAAACACAACCAACGAAGTACATATGTGTATTTTGAAAATAATCCATTCAAGAATTTGTTTGTTTAATAAGATTAAAAATTAAACAAAAAGTTGTCTTTGGCTGGATTCGAACCCGGGTCCTGGTGAATGCCTGCAATAGAAAACAATGTAATTTAAATGTGCGTTTTTTATCACTTAAAAAACTAGCAAATGCATCTATACTCGAATAATAGGCAAGAAATATATCTTAACTTGATATTTTGCCCTTTCTCTCCCTCTTTTTTCTTTCACTTCTTCCCTTTCTCTTTTTCCTTCTTCCCCTTTCTTCCCTTTCTTCCCCACCTTTAATGGCCGATTGTTCCCCAGCTTGAACGCAGCGCCTTAGACCGCTCGGCCACGCTACCACAGATTTGACACCTCGGCCGGCCCTTTCTCGCCGCTGCCATCGCTCAGATGGCTTTACAGTCACAAGTCGGCGCGGACGATATACACCAGCTGGCAAGTAATTCTATATTCTTTTGGTGCTCAGTACACAGTTTTGAAGTAACACCGCATGAAAGATGCATTTACAAAAAGCAGAAAGAGCGTGTCTACTGTTCTTTTTTGAGCAACAGCAGGCGAGCATACTGACAACCGGCCATTAGGCTGTTTATGCCAGGAACACGTTCCATCTGTATCAGAGCCACTCGTTAACAAACACGTGAGAGTGTATACTGGGCTGCATTGTTTTCTCTTTCGAGAGAGGAATCCTGTTGTACCGACCTTAAGATAACGCAACAAAGCTGCTCGTGAAATTGTATGTCCGCAAAGCAAACACCTAAAGCAACCGTAGTCAGCAGGGTTTGAACCTGCGCGGGGAGACCCCGATGGATTTCAAGTCCATCGCCTTAACCACGCGGCCACGACTACAATAGATTACAGGTCCTCTGGGCTTAGCGCGTGTGGCAAGGTGGGGCGAGCCGGCAGCGTAACAGGCGATGTAATGGGGCGTCAAATACGGACAGGCAGGACATCAACAAAAACAGCAAACAGTCCCCTGTCATGACCCGGAATCGCTGCGGCCACCAAAAAGAGTCATACCATAATATGATCAAGGCAAGCCCAACAGCCCTCTGGCGAAGTTGTGAGAGCAGGACTTCCCGACTACATCTACAGGGAGGGAAGCCTTTTGCTCAGGTGTCAAGGAATTTCTGGTGCGTGTGCTGAAGCAACGCACGATCAATACAAAGGGCGATGCCAGAACAGCTCACAAAGTAAAGGTGAGGTACAGGTGGGCACCCATCGCCCAAACAGGGACTTGAACCATGGACCCTCATATTAAAAGTCTGATGCTCTACCGATTGAGCTATCCGGGCTCGTGAGGGCATGCCCCAAGTTATCGGTGTAGACGCTCAAGGCGGGGGTGTCCTGCAGGTGCGGTTCTGTTGGTCGTTTCCGCCATTGTGTTTTACACTAGGCCCCGACGATGCTTCTCAGACTCACAGGGTTCTGTCAGTTTAGGGTTCTGTGCACCTTTCTGAAGCAGGGTTGTTCAGTCTTACATCTGGAGGCGATGCCACCTGTAGATTGCAGTTCATCAAGTACACCTGAACCGGGTAATGGGATTCTGGGAGTTGGCAGGTAAGTGAAACTCAGACGTGTTTTAAAACTACCCTGACAGCTTATCTTTGGTATTTTTCTGCTCTTGCATGCCTTATAGGTTCCTTCAAAGCAAACATTTGTAAAATCACAGAAATTGTTGTATGCTCACATTGGTTTACATTAAACATGTACAGTATATATATAGACTGTGGTTCACAAATCTGATCTTGTGTGGTGTGCTATCATCGTCACAGCACACCACACGTTATAGGTGCAAAACTATTAAATCCAGGATTTTTTGTGCTCATGTTTGTGGTCTCTCCCAGTTTTAAACTACTCTACGACAAAAAAAAAATGTGTGAGGCCCCGGCATAAGAGCTACCTTCTCAATGCACGGTAATTCATCACTGTCCCTGGAGGTAAGCCAAATCACAGTTGCACCCTCATCGAGCACACATGAAATGGCCACTTTGGCTCAGATGGTCTGCAGATACTTGAAAGTGAGATTCGAATTAAAAGCTATCCTTTTAAGCCTGAGGGCAAACAGGCTTTTCAAGCAATAGCTGGCAGCGGTGGGATTTGAACCCACGCCTCAGAAGAGACCGGAGCCTTAATCCAAACGCATTTACAAAAAGCAGAAAGCGTGTCTACTGTTCTTTTTTGAGCAACAGCAGGCGAGCATACTGACAACCGGCCATTAGGCTGTTTATGCCAGGAACACGTTCCATCTGTAACAGAGCCGCTCGTTAACAAACACGTGAGAGTGTATACTGGGCTGCATTGTTTTCTCTTTCGAGAGAGGAATCCTGTTGTACCGACCTTAAGATAACGCAACAAAGCTGCTCGTGAAATTGTATGTCCGCAAAGCAAACACCTAAAGCAACCGTAGTCGGCAGGGTTTGAACCTGCACGGGGAGACCCCAATGGATTTCAAGTCCATCGCCTTAACCACTCGGCCACGACTACAATAGATTACAGGTCCTCTGGGCTTAGCGCGTGTGGCAAGGTGGGGCGAGCCGGCAGCGTAACAGGCGATGTAATGGGGCGTCAAATACGGACAGGGAGGACATCAACAAAAACAGCAAACAGTCCCCTGCCATGACCCGGAATTGCTGCGGCCACCAAAAAGAGTCATAACCATAATATGATCAAGAAAAGCCAACAGCCCTCTGGCAAAGTTGTGAGAGCAGGACTTCCCGACTACATCTACAGGGAGGAAAGCCTTTTGCTCAGCTGTCATGGAATTTCTGGTGCGTGTGCTGAAGCAACGCACGATCAATACAAAGGGCGATGCCAGAAAAGCTCACAAAGTAAAGGTTAGGTACAGGTGGGCACCCATCGCCCGAACAGGGACTTAAACCCTGGACCCTCAGATTAAAAGTCTGATGCTCTACCGACTGAGCTATCCGGGCTCGTGAGGGCATGCCCCAAGTTTTCGGTGTAGACGCTCAAGGCGGGGGTGTCCTGCAGGTGCGGTTCTGTTGGTCGTTTCCGCCATTGTGTTTTACACTAGGCCCCGACGATGCTTCTCAGACTTACAGGGTTCTGTCAGCTTTGGGTTCTGTGCACCTTTCTGAAGTAGGGTTGTTCAGTCTTACATCTGGAGGCGATGCCACCTGTAGATTGCAGTTCATCAAGTACACCTGAACCGGGTAATGGGATTCTGGGAGTTGGCAGGTAAGTGAAACTCAGACGTGTTTTAAAACTACCCTGACAGCTTATCTTTGGTATTTTTCTGCTCTTGCATGCCTTATAGGTTCCTTCAAAGCAAACATTTGTAAAATCACAGAAATTGTTGTATGCTCACATTGGTTTACATTAAACATGTACAGTATATATATAGACTGTGGTTCACAAATCTGATCTTGTGTGGTGTGCTATCATCGTCACAGCACACCACACGTTATAGGTGCAAAACTATTAAATCCAGGATTTTTTGTGCTCATGTTTGTGGTCTCTCCCAGTTTTAAACTACTCTACAATTTAAAAAAAATTGGTGAGGCCCCCGGCATAAGAGCTACCTTCTCAATGCACGGTAATTCATCACTGTCCCTGGAAGTAAGCCAAATCACAGTTGCATGCCCCCTCATCGAGCACACATGAAATGGCCACTTTGGCTCAGATGGTCTGCAGGTACTTGAAAGTGAGATGCGAATTAAAAGCTGCCCTTTTAAGCCTGAGGGCAAACAGGCTTTTCAAGCAATAGCTGGCAGCGGTGGGATTTGAACCCACGCCTCCGAAGAGACTGGAGCCTTAATCCAGCGCCTTAGACCGCTCGGCCACGCTACCACAGATTTGACACCTCGGCCGGCCCTTTCTCGCCGCTGCCATCGCTCAGATGGCTTTACAGTCACAAGTCGGCGCGGACGATATACACCAGCTGGCAAGTAATTCTATATTCTTTTGGTGCTCAGTACACAGTTTTGAAGTAACACCGCATGAAAGATGCATTTACAAAAAGCAGAAAGAGCGTGTCTACTGTTCTTTTTTGAGCAACAGCAGGCGAGCATACTGACAACCGGCCATTAGGCTGTTTATGCCAGGAACACGTTCCATCTGTATCAGAGCCACTCGTTAACAAACACGTGAGAGTGTATACTGGGCTGCATTGTTTTCTCTTTCGAGAGAGGAATCCTGTTGTACCGACCTTAAGATAACGCAACAAAGCTGCTCGTGAAATTGTATGTCCGCAAAGCAAACACCTAAAGCAACCGTAGTCGGCAGGGTTTGAACCTGCGCGGGGAGACCCCAATGGATTTCAAGTCCATCGCCTTAACCACGCGGCCACGACTACAATAGATTACAGGTCCTCTGGGCTTAGCGCGTGTGGCAAGGTGGGGCGAGCCGGCAGCGTAACAGGCGATGTAATGGGGCGTCAAATACGGACAGGCAGGACATCAACAAAAACAGCAAACAGTCCCCTGTCATGACCCGGAATCGCTGCGGCCACCAAAAAGAGTCATACCATAATATGATCAAGGCAAGCCCAACAGCCCTCTGGCGAAGTTGTGAGAGCAGGACTTCCCGACTACATCTACAGGGAGGGAAGCCTTTTGCTCAGGTGTCAAGGAATTTCTGGTGCGTGTGCTGAAGCAACGCACGATCAATACAAAGGGCGATGCCAGAACAGCTCACAAAGTAAAGGTGAGGTACAGGTGGGCACCCATCGCCCAAACAGGGACTTGAACCATGGACCCTCATATTAAAAGTCTGATGCTCTACCGATTGAGCTATCCGGGCTCGTGAGGGCATGCCCCAAGTTATCGGTGTAGACGCTCAAGGCGGGGGTGTCCTGCAGGTGCGGTTCTGTTGGTCGTTTCCGCCATTGTGTTTTACACTAGGCCCCGACGATGCTTCTCAGACTCACAGGGTTCTGTCAGTTTAGGGTTCTGTGCACCTTTCTGAAGCAGGGTTGTTCAGTCTTACATCTGGAGGCGATGCCACCTGTAGATTGCAGTTCATCAAGTACACCTGAACCGGGTAATGGGATTCTGGGAGTTGGCAGGTAAGTGAAACTCAGACGTGTTTTAAAACTACCCTGACAGCTTATCTTTGGTATTTTTCTGCTCTTGCATGCCTTATAGGTTCCTTCAAAGCAAACATTTGTAAAATCACAGAAATTGTTGTATGCTCACATTGGTTTACATTAAACATGTACAGTATATATATAGACTGTGGTTCACAAATCTGATCTTGTGTGGTGTGCTATCATCGTCACAGCACACCACACGTTATAGGTGCAAAACTATTAAATCCAGGATTTTTTGTGCTCATGTTTGTGGTCTCTCCCAGTTTTAAACTACTCTACGACAAAAAAAAAATGTGTGAGGCCCCGGCATAAGAGCTACCTTCTCAATGCACGGTAATTCATCACTGTCCCTGGAGGTAAGCCAAATCACAGTTGCATGCCCCCTCATCGAGCACACATGAAATGGCCACTTTGGCTCAGATGGTCTGCAGGTACTTGAAAGTGAGATGCGAATTAAAAGCTGCCCTTTTAAGCCTGAGGGCAAACAGGCTTTTCAAGCAATAGCTGGCAGCGGTGGGATTTGAACCCACGCCTCCGAAGAGACTGGAGCCTTAATCCAGCGCCTTAGACCGCTCGGCCACGCTACCACAGATTTGACACCTCGGCCGGCCCTTTCTCGCCGCTGCCATCGCTCAGATGGCTTTACAGTCACAAGTCGGCGCGGACGATATACACCAGCTGGCAAGTAATTCTATATTCTTTTGGTGCTCAGTACACAGTTTTGAAGTAACACCGCATGAAAGATGCATTTACAAAAAGCAGAAAGAGCGTGTCTACTGTTCTTTTTTGAGCAACAGCAGGCGAGCATACTGACAACCGGCCATTAGGCTGTTTATGCCAGGAACACGTTCCATCTGTATCAGAGCCACTCGTTAACAAACACGTGAGAGTGTATACTGGGCTGCATTGTTTTCTCTTTCGAGAGAGGAATCCTGTTGTACCGACCTTAAGATAACGCAACAAAGCTGCTCGTGAAATTGTATGTCCGCAAAGCAAACACCTAAAGCAACCGTAGTCGGCAGGGTTTGAACCTGCGCGGGGAGACCCCAATGGATTTCAAGTCCATCGCCTCAACCACGCGGACACGACTACAATAGATTACAGGTCCTCTGGGCTTAGCGCGTGTGGCAAGGTGGGGCGAGCCGGCAGCGTAACAGGCGATGTAATGGGGCGTCAAATACGGACAGGCAGGACATCAACAAAAACAGCAAACAGTCCCCTGTCATGACCCGAAATCGCTGCGGCCACCAAAAAGAGTCATACCATAATATGATCAAGGCAAGCCCAACAGCCCTCTGGCGAAGTTGTGAGAGCAGGACTTCCCGACTACATCTACAGGGAGGGAAGCCTTTTGCTCAGGTGTCAAGGAATTTCTGGTGCGTGTGCTGAAGCAACGCACGATCAATACAAAGGGCGATGCCAGAACAGCTCACAAAGTAAAGGTGAGGTACAGGTGGGCACCCATCGCCCAAACAGGGACTTGAACCATGGACCCTCATATTAAAAGTCTGATGCTCTACCGATTGAGCTATCCGGGCTCGTGAGGGCATGCCCCAAGTTATCGGTGTAGACGCTCAAGGCGGGGGTGTCCTGCAGGTGCGGTTCTGTTGGTCGTTTCCGCCATTGTGTTTTACACTAGGCCCCGACGATGCTTCTCAGACTCACAGGGTTCTGTCAGTTTAGGGTTCTGTGCACCTTTCTGAAGCAGGGTTGTTCAGTCTTACATCTGGAGGCGATGCCACCTGTAGATTGCAGTTCATCAAGTACACCTGAACCGGGTAATGGGATTCTGGGAGTTGGCAGGTAAGTGAAACTCAGACGTGTTTTAAAACTACCCTGACAGCTTATCTTTGGTATTTTTCTGCTCTTGCATGCCTTATAGGTTCCTTCAAAGCAAACATTTGTAAAATCACAGAAATTGTTGTATGATCACATTGGTTTACATTAAACATGTACAGTATATATATAGACTGTGGTTCACAAATCTGATCTTGTGTGGTGTGCTATCATCGTCACAGCACACCACACGTTATAGGTGCAAAACTATTAAATCCAGGATTTTTTGTGCTCATGTTTGTGGTCTCTCCCAGTTTTAAACTACTCTACGACAAAAAAAAAAAGTGTGAGGCCCCGGCATAAGAGCTACCTTCTCAATGCACGGTAATTCATCACTGTCCCTGGAGGTAAGCCAAATCACAGTTGCATGCCCCTTCATCGAGCACACATGAAATGGCCACTTTGGCTCAGATGGTCTGCAGATACTTGAAAGTGAGATGCGAATTAAAAGCTATCCTTTTAAGCCTGAGGGCAAACAGGCTTTTCAAGCAATAGCTGGCAGCGGTGGGATTTGAACCCACGCCTCAGAAGAGACCGGAGCCTTAATCCAAACGCATTTACAAAAAGCAGAAAGAGCGTGTCTACTGTTCTTTTTTGAGCAACAGCAGGCGAGCATACTGACAACCGGCCATTAGGCTGTTTATGCCAGGAACACGTTCCATCTGTAACAGAGCCGCTCGTTAACAAACACGTGAGAGTGTATACTGGGCTGCTTTGTTTTCTCTTTCGAGAGAGGAATCCTGTTGTACCGACCTTAAGATAAAGCAATAAAGCTGCTCGTGAAATTGTATGTCCGCAAAGCAAACACCTAAAGCAACCGTGGTCGGCAGGGTTTGAACCTGCACGGGGAGACCCCAATGGATTTCAAGTCCATCGCCTTAACCACTCGGCCACGACTACAATAGATTACAGGTCCTCTGGGCTTAGCACGTGTGGCAAGGTGGGGCGAGCCGGCAGCGTAACAGGCGATGTAATGGGGCGTCAAATACGGACAGGGAGGACATCAACAAAAACAGCAAACAGTCCCCTGCCATGACCCGGAATTGCTGCGGCCACCAAAAAGAGTCATAACCATAATATGAACAAAGGCAAGCCAACAGCCCTCTGGCGAAGTTGTGAGAGCAGGACTTCCCGACTACATCTACAGGGAGGGAAGCCTTTTGCTCAGCTGTCAAGGAATTTCTGGTGCGTGTGCTGAAGCAACGCACGATCAATACAAAGGGCGATGCCAGAACAGCTCACAAAGTAAAGGTTAGGTACAGGTGGGCACCCATCGCCCGAACAGGGACTTAAACCCTGGACCCTCAGATTAAAAGTCTGATGCTCTACCGACTGAGCTATCCGGGCTCGTGAGGGCATGCCCCAAGTTTTCGGTGTAGACGCTCAAGGCGGGGGTGTCCTGAAGGTGCGGTTCTGTTGGTCGTTTCCGCCATTGTGTTTTACACTAGGCCCCGACGATGCTTCTCAGACTTACAGGATTCTGTCAGCTTTGGGTTCTGTGCACCTTTCTGAAGTAGGGTTGTTCAGTCTTACATCTGGAGGCGATGCCACCTGTAGATTGCAGTTCATCAAGTACACCTGAACCGGGTAATGGGATTCTGGGAGTTGGCAGGTAAGTGAAACTCAGACGTGTTTTAAAACTACCCTGACAGCTTATATTTGGTATTTTTCTGCTCTTGCATGCCTTATAGGTTCCTTCAAAGCAAACATTTGTAAAATCACAGAAATTGTTGTATGCTCACATTGGTTTACATTAAACATGTACAGTATATATATAGACTGTGGTTCACAAATCTGATCTTGTGTGGTGTGCTATCATCGTCACAGCACACCACACGTTATAGGTGCAAAACTATTAAATCCAGGATTTTTTGTGCTCATGTTTGTGGTCTCTCCCAGTTTTAAACTATTCTACGACAAAAAAAAATGTGTGAGGCCCCGGCATAAGAGCTACCTTCTCAATGCACGGTAATTCATCACTGTCCCTGGAGGTAAGCCAAATCACAGTTGCACCCTCATCGAGCACACATGAAATGGCCACTTTGGCTCAGATGGTCTGCAGGTACTTGAAAGTGAGATGCGAATTAAAAGCTATCCTTTTAAGCCTGAGGGCAAACAGGCTTTTCAAGCAATAGCTGGGAGCGCTGGGATTTGAACCCACGCCTCCGAAGAGACTGGAGCCTTAATCCAGCGCCTTAGACCGCTCGGCCACGCTACCACAGATTTGACACCTCGGCCGGCCCTTTCTCGCCGCTGCCATCGCTCAGATGGCTTTACAGTCACAAGTCGGTGCGGACGAGATACACCAACTGGCAAGTAATTCTATATTATTTTGGTGCTCTGTACACAGTTTTGATGTAACGCCGCATGAAAGACGCATTTACAAAAAGCAGAAAGAGCGTGTCTACTGCACTTTGAGCAACAGCAGGCGAGCATACTGACAACCGGCCATTAGGCTGTTTATGCCAGGAACACGTTCCATCTGTAACAGAGCCGCTCGTTAACAAACACGTGAGAGTGTATACTGGGCTGCATTGTTTTCTCTTTCGAGAGAGGAATCCTGTTGTACCGACCTCAAGATAACGCAACAAAGCTGCTCGTGAAATTGTATGTCCGCAAAGCAAACACCTAAAGCAACCGTAGTCGGCAGGGTTTGAACCTGCGCGGGGAGACCCCAATGGATTTCAAGTCCATCGCCTTAAACACTCAGCCACGACTACAATAGATTACAGGTCCTCTGGGCTTAGCGCGTGTGGCAAGGTGGGGCGAGCCGGCAGCGTAACAGGCGATGTAATGGGGCGTCAAATACGGACAGGCAGGACATCAACAAAAACAGCCAACAGTCCCCTGTCATGACCCGGAATCGCTGCGGCCACCAAAAAGAGTCATAACCATAATATGATCAAGGCAAGCCAACAGCCCTCTGGCGAAGTTGTGAGAGCAGGACTTCCCGACTACATCTACAGGGAGGAAAGCCTTTTGCTCAGCTGTCAAGGAATTTCTGGTGCGTGTGCTGAAGCAACGCACGATCAATACAAAGGGCGATGCCAGAACAGCTCACAAAGTAAAGGTGAGGTACAGGTGGGCACCCATCGCCCAAACAGGGACTTGAACCATGGACCCTCATATTAAAAGTCTGACGCTCTACCGATTGAGCTATCCGGGCTCGTGAGGGCATGCCCCAAGTTATCGGTGTAGACGCTCAAGGCGGGGGTGTCCTGCAGGTGCGGTTCTGTTGGTCGTTTCCGCCATTGTGTTTTACACTAGGCCCCGACGATGCTTCTCAGACTCACAGGGTTCTGTCAGTTTAGGGTTCTGTGCACCTTTCTGAAGCAGGGTTGTTCAGTCTTACATCTGGAGGCGATGCCACCTGTAGATTGCAGTTCATCAAGTACACCTGAACCGGGTAATGGGATTCTGGGAGTTGGCAGGTAAGTGAAACTCAGACGTGTTTTAAAACTACCCTGACAGCTTATCTTTGGTATTTTTCTGCTCTTGCATGCCTTATAGGTTCCTTCAAAGCAAACATTTGTAAAATCACAGAAATTGTTGTATGCTCACATTGGTTTACATTAAATATAAACAGTATATATATAGACTGTGGTTCACAAATCTGATCTTGTGTGGTGTGCTATCATCGTCACAGCACACCACACGTTATAGGTGCAAAACTATTAAATCCAGGATTTTTTGTGCTCATGTTTGTGGTCTCTCCCAGTTTTAAACTACTCTACGACAAAAAAAAAATGTGTGAGGCCCCGGCATAAGAGCTACCTTCTCAATGCACGGTAATTCATCACTGTCCCTGGAGGTAAGCCAAATCACAGTTGCACCCTCATCGAGCACACATGAAATGGCCACTTTGGTTCAGATGGTCTGCAGACACTTGAAAGTGAGATGCGAATTAAAAGCTATCCTTTTAAGCCTGAGGGCAAACAGGCTTTTCAAGCAATAGCTGGCAGCGGTGGGATTTGAACCCACGCCTCAGAAGAGACCGGAGCCTTAATCCAAACGCATTTACAAAAAGCAGAAAGAGCGTGTCTACTGTTCTTTTTTGAGCAACAGCAGGCGAGCATACTGACAACCGGCCATTAGGCTGTTTATGCCAGGAACACGTTCCATCTGTAACAGAGCCGCTCGTTAACAAACACGTGAGAGTGTATACTGGGCTGCATTGTTTTCTCTTTCGAGAGAGGAATCCTGTTGTACCGACCTTAAGATAACGCAACAAAGCTGCTCGTGAAATTGTATGTCCGCAAAGCAAATACCTAAAGCAACCGTAGTCGGCAGCGTTTGAACCTGCACGGGGAGACCCCAATGGATTTCAAGTCCATCGCCTTAACCACTCGGCCACGACTACAATAGATTACAGGTCCTCTGGGCTTAGCGCGTGTGGCAAGGTGGGGCGAGCCGGCAGCGTATCAGGCGATGTAATGGGACGTCAAATACGGACAGGGAGGACATCAACAAAAACAGCAAACAGTCCCCTGTCATGACCCGGAATCGCTGCGGCCACCAAAAAGAGTCATACCATAATATGATCAAGGCAAGCCCAACAGCCCTCTGGCGAAGTTGTGAGAGCAGGACTTCCCGACTACATCTACAGGGAGGGAAGCCTTTTGCTCAGGTGTCAAGGAATTTCTGGTGCGTGTGCTGAAGCAACGCACGATCAATACAAAGGGCGATGCCAGAACAGCTCACAAAGTAAAGGTGAGGTACAGGTGGGCACCCATCAGCCAAACAGGGACTTGAACCATGGACCCTCATATTAAAAGTCGGATGCTCTACCGATTGAGCTATCCGGGCTCGTGAGGGCATGCCCCAAGTTATCGGTGTAGACGCTCAAGGCGGGGGTGTCCTGCAGGTGCGGTTCCGTTGGTCGTTTCCGCCATTGTGTTTTACACTAGGCCCCGACGATGCTTCTCAGACTCACAGGGTTCTGTCAGCTTTGGGTTCTGTGCACCTTTCTGAAGTAGGGTTGTTCAGTCTTACATCTGGAGGCGATGCCACCTGTAGATTGCAGTTCATCAAGTACACCTGAACCGGGTAATGGGATTCTGGGAGTTGGCAGGTAAGTGAAACTCAGACGTGTTTTAAAACTACCCTGACAGCTTATCTTTGGTATTTTTCAGCTCTTGCATGCCTTATAGGTTCCTTCAAAGCAAACATTTGTAAAATCACAGAAATTGTTGTATGCTCACATTGGTTTACATTAAACATGTACAGTATATATATAGACTGTGGTTCACAAATCTGATCTTGTGTGGTGTGCTATCATCGTCACAGCACACCACACGTTATAGGTGCAAAACTATTAAATCCAGGATTTTTTTTGCTCATGTTTGTGGTCTCTCCCAGTTTTAAACTACTCTACAATTTAAAAAAAAATTGGTGAGGCCCCCGGCATAAGAGCTACCTTCTCAATGCACGGTAATTCATCACTGTCCCTGGAGGTAAGCCAAATCACAGTTGCACCCTCATCGAGCACACATGAAATGGCCACTTTGGCTCAGATGGTATGCAGGTACTTGAAGGTGAGATGCGAATTAAAAGCTGCCCTTTTAAGCCTGAGGGCAAACAGGCTTTTCAAGCAATAGCTGGCAGCGGTGGGATTTGAACCCACGCCTCCGAAGAGACTGGAGCCTTAATCCAGCGCCTTAGACCGCTCGGCCACGCTACCACAGATTTGAACCCTCGGCCGGCCCTTTCTCGCCGCTGCCATCGCTCAGATGGCTTTACAGTCACAAGTCGGCGCGGACGAGATACACCAGCTGGCAAGTAATTCTATATTCTTTTGGTGCTCAGTACACAGTTTTGAAGTAACACCGCATGAAAGATGCATTTACAAAAAGCAGAAAGCGTGTCTACTGTTCTTTTTTGAGCAACAGCAGGCGAGCATACTGACAACCGGCCATTAGGCTGTTTATGCCAGGAACACGTTCCATCTGTAACAGAGCCGCTCGTTAACAAACACGTGAGAGTGTATACTGGGCTGCATTGTTTTCTCTTTCGAGAGAGGAATCCTGTTGTACCGACCTTAAGATAACGCAACAAAGCTGCTCGTGAAATTGTATGTCCGCAAAGCAAACACCTAAAGCAACCGTAGTCGGCAGGGTTTGAACCTGCGCGGGGAGACCCCAATGGATTTCAAGTCCATCGCCTTAACCACTCGGCCACGACTACAATAGATTACAGGTCCTCTGGGCTTAGCGCGTGTGGCAAGGTGGGGCGAGCCGGCAGCGTAACAGGCGATGTAATGGGGCGTCAAATACGGACAGGGAGGACATCAACAAAAACAGCAAACAGTCCCCTGCCATGACCCGGAATTGCTGCGGCCACCAAAAAGAGTCATAACCATAATATGATCAAGGCAAGCCAACAGCCCTCTGGCGAAGTTGTGAGAGCAGGACTTCCCGACTACATCTACAGGGAGGGAAGCCTTTTGCTCAGCTGTCAAGGAATTTCTGGTGCGTGTGCTGAAGCAACGCACGATAAATACAAAGGGCGATGCCAGAACAGCTCACAAAGTAAAGGTTAGGTACAGGTGGGCACCCATTGCCCGAACAGGGACTTAAACCCTGGACCCTCAGATTAAAAGTCTGATGCTCTACCGACTGAGCTATCCGGGCTCGTGAGGGCATGCCCCAAGTTTTCGGTGTAGACGCTCAAGGCGGGGGTGTCCTGCAGGTGCGGTTCTGTTGGTCGTTTCCGCCATTGTGTTTTACACTAGGCCCCGACGATGCTTCTCAGACTTACAGGGTTCTGTCAGCTTTGGGTTCTGTGCACCTTTCTGAAGTAGGGTTGTTCAGTCTTACATCTGGAGGCGATGCCACCTGTAGATTGCAGTTCATCAAGTACACCTGAACCGGGTAATGGGATTCTGGGAGTTGGCAGGTAAGTGAAACTCAGACGTGTTTTAAAACTACCCTGACAGCTTATCTTTGGTATTTTTCTGCTCTTGCATGCCTTATAGGTTCCTTCAAAGCAAACATTTGTAAAATCACAGAAATTGTTGTATGCTCACATTGGTTTACATTAAACATGAACAGTATATATATAGACTGTGGTTCACAAATCTGATCTTGTGTGCTGTGCTATCATCGTCACAGCACACCACACGTTATAGGTGCAAAACTATTAAATCCAGGATTTTTTGTGCTCATGTTTGTGGTCTCTCCCAGTTTTAAACTACTCTACAATTTAAAAAAAATTGGTGAGGCCCCCGGCATAAGAGCTACCTTCTCAATGCACGGTAATTCATCACTGTCCCTGGAGGTAAGCCAAATCACAGTTGCATGCCCCCTCATCGAGCACACATGAAATGGCCACTTTGGCTCAGATGGTATGCAGGTACTTGAAAGTGAGATGCGAATTAAAAGCTGCCCTTTTAAGCCTGGGGCAAACAGGCTTTTCAAGCAATAGCTGGCAGCGGTGGGATTTGAACCCACGCCTCCGAAGAGACTGGAGCCTTAATCCAGCGCCTTAGACCGCTCGGCCACGCTACCACAGATTTGACACCTCGGCCGGCCCTTTCTCGCCGCTGCCATCGCTCAGATGGCTTTACAGTCACAAGTCGGCGCGGACGAGATACACCAGCTGGCAAGTAATTCTATATTCTTTTGGTGCTCAGTACACAGTTTTGAAGTAACACCGCATGAAAGATGCATTTACAAAAAGTAGAAAGAGCGTGTCTACTGTTCTTTTTTGAGCAACAGCAGGCGAGCATACTGACAACCGGCCATTAGGCTGTTTATGCCAGGAACACGTTCCATCTGTATCAGAGCCACTCGTTAACAAACACGTGAGAGTGTATACTGGGCTGCATTGTTTTCTCTTTCGAGAGAGGAATCCTGTTGTACCGACCTTAAGATAACGCAACAAAGCTGCTCGTGAAATTGTATGTCCGCAAAGCAAACACCTAAAGCAACCGTAGTCGGCAGGGTTTGAACCTGCGCGGGGAGACCCCAATGGATTTCAAGTCCATCGCCTTAACCACTCGGCCACAACTACAATAGATTACAGGTCCTCGGGGCTTAGCGCGTGTGGCAAGATGGGGCGAGCCGGCAGCGTAACAGGCGATGTAATGGGGCGTCAAATACGGACAGGCAGGACATCAACAAAAACAGCAAACAGTCCCCTGTCATGACCCGGAATCGCTGCGGCCACCAAAAAGAGTCATACCACAATATGATCAAGGCAAGCCCAACAGCCCTCTGGCGAAGTTGTGAGAGCAGGACTTCCCGACTACATCTACAGGGAGGGAAGCCTTTTGCTCAGGTGTCAAGGAATTTCTGGTGCGTGTGCTGAAGCAACGCACGATCAATACAAAGGGCGATGCCAGAACAGCTCACAAAGTAAAGGTGAGGTACAGGTGGGCACCCATCGCCCAAACAGGGACTTGAACCATGGACCCTCATATTAAAAGTCTGATGCTCTACCGATTGAGCTATCCGGGCTCGTGAGGGCATGCCCCAAGTTATCGGTGTAGACGCTCAAGGCGGGGGTGTCCTGCAGGTGCGGTTCTGTTGGTCGTTTCCGCCATTGTGTTTTACACTAGGCCCCGACGATGCTTCTCAGACTCACAGGGTTCTGTCAGTTTAGGGTTCTGTGCACCTTTCTGAAGCAGGGTTGTTCAGTCTTACATCTGGAGGCGATGCCACCTGTAGATTGCAGTTCATCAAGTACACCTGAACCGGGTAATGGGATTCTGGGAGTTGGCAGGTAAGTGAAACTCAGACTTGTTTTAAAACTACCCTGACAGCTTATCTTTGGTATTTTTCTGCTCTTGCATGCCTTATAGGTTCCTTCAAAGCAAACATTTGTAAAATCACAGAAATTGTTGTATGCTCACATTGGTTTACATTAAATATGTACAGTATATATATAGACTGTGGTTCACAAATCTGATCTTGTGTGGTGTGCTATCATCGTCACAGCACACCACACGTTATAGGTGCAAAACTATTAAATCCAGGATTTTTTGTGCTCATGTTTGTGGTCTCTCCCAGTTTTAAACTACTCTACGACAAAAAAAAAATGTGTGAGGCCCCGGCATAAGAGCTACCTTCTCAATGCACGGTAATTCATCACTGTCCCTGGAGGTAAGCCAAATCACAGTTGCACCCTCATCGAGCACACATGAAATGGCCACTTTGGTTCAGATGGTCTGCAGACACTTGAAAGTGAGATGCGAATTAAAAGCTATCCTTTTAAGCCTGAGGGCAAACAGGCTTTTCAAGCAATAGCTGGCAGCGGTGGGATTTGAACCCACGCCTCAGAAGAGACCGGAGCCTTAATCCAAACGCATTTACAAAAAGCAGAAAGAGCGTGTCTACTGTTCTTTTTTGAGCAACAGCAGGCGAGCATACTGACAGCCGGCCATTAGGCTGTTTATGCCAGGAACACGTTCCATCTGTAACAGAGCCGCTCGTTAACAAACACGTGAGAGTGTATACTGGGCTGCATTGTTTTCTCTTTCGAGAGAGGAATCCTGTTGTACCGACCTTAAGATAACGCAACAAAGCTGCTCGTGAAATTGTATGTCCGCAAAGCAAATACCTAAAGCAACCGTAGTCGACAGGGTTTGAACCTGCACGGGGAGACCCCAATGGATTTCAAGTCCATCGCCTTAACCACTCGGCCACGACTACAATAGATTACAGGTCCTCTGGGCTTAGCGCGTGTGGCAAGGTGGGGCGAGCCGGCAGCGTATCAGGCGATGTAATGGGACGTCAAATACGGACAGGGAGGACATCAACAAAAACAGCAAACAGTCCCCTGTCATGACCCGGAATCGCTGCGGCCACCAAAAAGAGTCATACCATAATATGATCAAGGCAAGCCCAACAGCCCTCTGGCGAAGTTGTGAGAGCAGGACTTCCCGACTACATCTACAGGGAGGGAAGCCTTTTGCTCAGGTGTCAAGGAATTTCTGGTGCGTGTGCTGAAGCAACGCACGATCAATACAAAGGGCGATGCCAGAACAGCTCACAAAGTAAAGGTGAGGTACAGGTGGGCACCCATCAGCCAAACAGGGACTTGAACCATGGACCCTCATATTAAAAGTCTGATGCTCTACCGATTGAGCTATCCGGGCTTGTGAGGGCATGCCCCAAGTTTTCGGTGTAGACGCTCAAGGCGGGGGTGTCCTGCAGTTGCGGTTCTGTTGGTCGTTTCCGCCATTGTGTTTTACACTAGGCCCCGACGATGCTTCTCAGACTCACAGGGTTCTGTCAGTTTAGGGTTCTGTGCACCTTTCTGAAGCAGGGTTGT
Source organism: Barbatula barbatula (assembly GCF_947034865.1). Lineage (NCBI taxonomy): Eukaryota > Metazoa > Chordata > Actinopteri > Cypriniformes > Nemacheilidae > Barbatula > Barbatula barbatula. The sequence goes on from NC_136768.1 coordinate 15,163,165, forward strand.
TCAGTCTTACATCTGGAGGCGATGCCACCTGTAGATTGCAGTTCATCAAGTACACCTGAACCGGGTAATGGGATTCTGGGAGTTGGCAGGTAAGTGAAACTCAGACGTGTTTTAAAACTACCCTGACAGCTTATCTTTGGTATTTTTCTGCTCTTGCATGCCTTATAGGTTCCTTCAAAGCAAACATTTGTAAAATCACAGAAATTGTTGTATGCTCACATTGGTTTACATTAAATATGTACAGTATATATATAGACTGTGGTTCACAAATCTGATCTTGTGTGGTGTGCTATCATCGTCACAGCACACCACACGTTATAGGTGCAAAACTATTAAATCCAGGATTTTTTGTGCTCATGTTTGTGGTCTCTCCCAGTTTTAAACTACTCTACAATTTAAAAAAAAATTGGTGAGGCCCCCGGCATAAGAGCTACCTTCTCAATGCACGGTAATTGATCACTGTCCCTGGAGGTAAGCCAAATCACAGTTGCATGCCCCCTCATCGAGCACACATGAAATGGCCACTTTGGCTCAGATGGTATGCAGGTACTTGAAAGTGAGATGCGAATTAAAAGCTGCCCTTTTAAGCCTGAGGGCAAACAGGCTTTTCAAGCAATAGCTGGCAGCGGTGGGATTTGAACCCACGCCTCCGAAGAGACTGGAGCCTTAATCCAGCGCCTTAGACCGCTCGGCCACGCTACCACAGATTTGACACCTCGGCCGGCCCTTTCTCGCCGCTGCCATCGCTCAGATGGCTTTACAGTCACAAGTCGGCGCGGACGAGATACACCAGCTGGCAAGTAATTCTATATTCTTTTGGTGCTCAGTACACAGTTTTGAAGTAACACCGCATGAAAGATGCATTTACAAAAAGCAGAAAGAGCGTGTCTACTGTTCTTTTTTGAGCAACAGCAGGCGAGCATACTGACAACCGGCCATTAGGCTGTTTATGCCAGGAACACGTTCCATCTGTAACAGAGCCGCTCGTTAACAAACACGTGAGAGTGTATACTGGGCTGCATTGTTTTCTCTTTCGAGAGAGGAATCCTGTTGTACCGACCTTAAGATAACGCAACAAAGCTGCTCGTGAAATTGTATGTCCGCAAAGCAAACACCTAAAGCAACCGTAGTCGGCAGGGTTTGAACCTGCACGGGGAGACCCCAATGGATTTCAAGTCCATCGCCTTAACCACTCGGCAGGACATCAACAAAAACAGCAAACAGTCCCCTACCATGACCCGGAATCGCTGCGGCCACCAAAAAGAGTCATAACCATAATATGATCAAGGCAAGCCAACAGCCCTCTGGCGAAGTTGTGAGAGCAGGACTTCCCGACTACATCTACAGGGAGGGAAGCCTTTTGCTCAGCTGTCAAGGAATTTCTGGTGCGTGTGCTGAAGCAACGCATGATCAATAAAAAGGGCGATGCCAGAACAGCTCACAAAGTAAAGGTAAGGTACAGGTGGGCACCCATCGCCCGAACAGGGACTTGAACCCTGGACCCTCAGATTAAAAGTCTGATGCTCTACCGACTGAGCTATCCGGGCTCGTGAGGGCATGCCCCAAGTTTTCGGTGTAGACCAGAGGTGCCCAACCTTTTTTGATCCAAGATCTATTTTTCAAGTAGCCAACCTCCCGAGATCTACCAGTCCAGTGTCAACATCGCAAACCCACACACATCATTTCCAGCCTGCAGTAACTAACCTCACAACACTTTTTCTTGTTGTCACACAACTACTAGACATCACAATAAAAACCCTCCCTCTCTCAAACACACACAGACAAATTCCTCTCACACAGTTGCCAGTTTGCATAGTGCGCTGTAGCACAAACCCGCTCTCTATGCTCCTCTCTCTCTGTCACACTCACTCACTCTCTCTCACACACACACACACACACACCAATCTGCGTGATGAGCAATAGTCATAACTGACCTTAATATGAACCAAACAGAAACATAAACCAGATAGATCTCTAAGTTTGAAAAAAGGAAATCACTTTCTACCTTAGTGGGAGACCTGGCACTGGGAGGAGGAGGCTAGCTTCTCGTAGTTAGGAGTGTAGGAGCTGGTTGCAAGGCGTAGGCAGGCTGCAAGGTGGTCATCAGTCATTGTTGATCTGTACTTGGACTTGATGATTTTCATGTGTGAGAAAGCAGACTCGCACAAATAAGTTGATCCAAAAAGAGCTGTCAAGTTCAAGGCACATCTTCTGAGATTGGGATATTTCTCCTCCACCAGTAGTTTCCAGAACACTACATGCTCTCCAGGTTGAGCAGATGTTGATCTGGCTTTGATCTCAATGTCATTTTGCAATGTCAGAATCTCATCCTCAAGAGCGGAGCTTTCCAAGTCGAAAAGTGATTTGACTTTGGCTGCAATGTCACCAACATCAATACTTGCAGCAAATGGATAACACATATAGCTGGCTACAGGCTCGATGGATGCAAAGTCAGTAAAACGCCTCACAAACTCTGACGAGATGCTCTGAACATGCTCCTCATAACGTGCACTGTCAAGCTGTGTCACACCTTTACATCGAGCACACATGAGATGGCCACTTTGGCTCAGATGGTATGCAGGTACTTGAAAGTGAGATGCGAATTAAAAGCTGCCCTTTTAAGCCTGAGGGCAAACAGGCTTTTCAAGCAATAGCTGGCAGCGGTGGGATTTGAACCCACGCCTCCGAAGAGACTGGAGCCTTAATCCAGCGCCTTAGACCGCTCGGCCACGCTACCACAGATTTGACACCTCGGCCGGCCCTTTCTCGCCGCTGCCATCGCTCAGATGGCTTTACAGTCACAAGTCGGCGCGGACGAGATACACCAGCTGGCAAGTAATTCTATATTCTTTTGGTGCTCAGTACACAGTTTTGAAGTAACACCGCATGAAAGATGCATTTACAAAAAGCAGAAAGAGCGTGTCTACTGTTCTTTTTTGAGCAACAGCAGGCGAGCATACTGACAACCGGCCATTAGGCTGTTTATGCCAGGAACACGTTCCATCTGTAACAGAGCCGCTCGTTAAAAAACACGTGAGAGTGTATACTGGGCTGCATTGTTTTCTCTTTCGAGAGAGGAATCCTGTTGTACCGACCTTAAGATAACGCAACAAAGCTGCTCGTGAAATTGTATGTCCGCAAAGCAAACACCTAAAGCAACCGTAGTCGGCAGGGTTTGAACCTGCACGGGGAGACCCCAATGGATTTCAAGTCCATCGCCTTAACCACTCGGCAGGACATCAACAAAAACAGCAAACAGTCCCCTACCATGACCCGGAATCGCTGCGGCCACCAAAAAGAGTCATAACCATAATATGATCAAGGCAAGCCAACAGCCCTCTGGCGAAGTTGTGAGAGCAGGACTTCCCGACTACATCTACAGGGAGGGAAGCCTTTTGCTCAGCTGTCAAGGAATTTCTGGTGCGTGTGCTGAAGCAACGCATGATCAATAAAAAGGGTGATGCCAGAACAGCTCACAAAGTAAAGGTAAGGTACAGGTGGGCACCCATCGCCCGAACAGGGACTTGAACCCTGGACCCTCAGATTAAAAGTCTGATGCTCTACCGACTGAGCTATCCGGGCTCGTGAGGGCATGCCCCAAGTTTTCGGAGTAGACCAGAGGTGCCCAACCTTTTTTGATCCAAGATCTACTTTTCAAGTAGCCAACCTCCCGAGATCTACCAGTCCAGTGTCAACATCGCAAACCCACACACATCATTTCCAGCCTGCAGTAACTAACCTCACAACACTTTTTCTTGTTGTCACACAACTACTAGACATCACAATAAAAACCCTCCCTCTCTCAAACACACACAGACAAATTCCTCTCACACAGTTGCCAGTTTGCATAGTGCGCTGTAGCACAAACCCGCTCTCTATGCTCCTCTCTCTCTGTCACACTCACTCACTCTCTCTCACACACACACACACACACACACACACACACACCAATCTGCGTGATGAGCAATAGTCATAACTGACCTTAATATGAACCAAACAGAAACATAAACCAGATAGATCTCTAAGTTTGAAAAAAGGAAATCACTTTCTACCTTAGTGGGAGACCTGGCACTGGGAGGAGGAGGCTAGCTTCTCGTAGTTAGGAGTGTAGGAGCTGGTTGCAAGGCGTAGGCAGGCTGCAAGGTGGTCATCAGTCATTGTTGATCTGTACTTGGACTTGATGATTTTCATGTGTGAGAAAGCAGACTCGCACAAATAAGTTGATCCAAAAAGAGCTGTCAAGTTCAAGGCACATCTTCTGAGATTGGGATATTTCTCCTCCACCAGTAGTTTCCAGAACACTACATGCTCTCCAGGTTGAGCAGATGTTGATCTGGCTTTGATCTCAATGTCATTTTGCAATGTCAGAATCTCATCCTCAAGAGCGGAGCTTTCCAAGTCGAAAAGTGATTTGACTTTGGCTGCAATGTCACCAACATCAATACTTGCAGCAAATGGATAACACATATAGCTGGCTACAGGCTCGATGGATGCAAAGTCAGTAAAACGCCTCACAAACTCTGACGAGATGCTCTGAACATGCTCCTCATAACGTGCACTGTCAAGCTGTGTCACACCTTTACATCGAGCACACATGAAATGGCCACTTTGGCTCAGATGGTATGCAGGTACTTGAAAGTGAGATGCGAATTAAAAGCTGCCCTTTTAAGCCTGAGGGCAAACAGGCTTTTCAAGCAATAGCTGGCAGCGGTGGGATTTGAACCCACGCCTCCGAAGAGACTGGAGCCTTAATCCAGCGCCTTAGACCGCTCGGCCACGCTACCACAGATTTGACACCTCGGCCGGCCCTTTCTCGCCGCTGCCATCGCTCAGATGGCTTTACAGTCACAAGTCGGCGCGGACGAGATACACCAGCTGGCAAGTAATTCTATATTCTTTTGGTGCTCAGTACACAGTTTTGAAGTAACACCGCATGAAAGATGCATTTACAAAAAGCAGAAAGAGCGTGTCTACTGTTCTTTTTTGAGCAACAGCAGGCGAGCATACTGACAACCGGCCATTAGGCTGTTTATGCCAGGAACACGTTCCATCTGTAACAGAGCCGCTCGTTAACAAACACGTGAGAGTGTATACTGGGCTGCATTGTTTTCTCTTTCGAGAGAGGAATCCTGTTGTACCGACCTTAAGATAACGCAACAAAGCTGCTCGTGAAATTGTATGTCCGCAAAGCAAACACCTAAAGCAACCGTAGTCGGCAGGGTTTGAACCTGCACGGGGAGACCCCAATGGATTTCAAGTCCATCGCCTTAACCACTCGGCAGGACATCAACAAAAACAGCAAACAGTCCCCTACCATGACCCGGAATCGCTGCGGCCACCAAAAAGAGTCATAACCATAATATGATCAAGGCAAGCCAACAGCCCTCTGGCGAAGTTGTGAGAGCAGGACTTCCCGACTACATCTACAGGGAGGGAAGCCTTTTGCTCAGCTGTCAAGGAATTTCTGGTGCGTGTGCTGAAGCAACGCATGATCAATAAAAAGGGCGATGCCAGAACAGCTCACAAAGTAAAGGTAAGTTACAGGTGGGCACCCATCGCCCGAACAGGGACTTGAACCCTGGACCCTCAGATTAAAAGTCTGATGCTCTACCGACTGAGCTATCCGGGCTCGTGAGGGCATGCCCCAAGTTTTCGGTTTAGACCAGAGGTGCCCAACCTTTTTTGATCCAAGATCTACTTTTCAAGTAGCCAACCTCCCGAGATCTACCAGTCCAGTGTCAACATCGCAAACCCACACACATCATTTCCAGCCTGCAGTAACTAACCTCACAACACTTTTTCTTGTTGTCACACAACTACTAGACATCACAATAAAAACCCTCCCTCTCTCAAACACACACAGACAAATTCCTCTCACACAGTTGCCAGTTTGCATAGTGCGCTGTAGCACAAACCCGCTCTCTATGCTCCTCTCTCTCTGTCACACTCACTCACTCTCTCTCACACACACACACACACACACACACACACACACACACACACCAATCTGCGTGATGAGCAATAGTCATAACTGACCTTAATATGAACCAAACAGAAACATAAACCAGATAGATCTCTAAGTTTGAAAAAAGGAAATCACTTTCTACCTTAGTGGGAGACCTGGCACTGGGAGGAGGAGGCTAGCTTCTCGTAGTTAGGAGTGTAGGAGCTGGTTGCAAGGCGTAGGCAGGCTGCAAGGTGGTCATCAGTCATTGTTGATCTGTACTTGGACTTGATGATTTTCATGTGTGAGAAAGCAGACTCGCACAAATAAGTTGATCCAAAAAGAGCTGTCAAGTTCAAGGCACATCTTCTGAGATTGGGATATTTCTCCTCCACCAGTAGTTTCCAGAACACTACATGCTCTCCAGGTTGAGCAGATGTTGATCTGGCTTTGATCTCAATGTCATTTTGCAATGTCAGAATCTCATCCTCAAGAGCGGAGCTTTCCAAGTCGAAAAGTGATTTGACTTTGGCTGCAATGTCACCAACATCAATACTTGCAGCAAATGGATAACACATATAGCTGGCTACAGGCTCGATGGATGCAAAGTCAGTAAAACGCCTCACAAACTCTGACGAGATGCTCTGAACATGCTCCTCATAACGTGCACTGTCAAGCTGTGTCACACCTTTACATCGAGCACACATGAAATGGCCACTTTGGCTCAGATGGTATGCAGGTACTTGAAAGTGAGATGCGAATTAAAAGCTGCCCTTTTAAGCCTGAGGGCAAACAGGCTTTTCAAGCAATAGCTGGCAGCGGTGGGATTTGAACCCACGCCTCCGAAGAGACTGGAGCCTTAATCCAGCGCCTTAGACCGCTCGGCCACGCTACCACAGATTTGACACCTCGGCCGGCCCTTTCTCGGCGCTGCCATCGCTCAGATGGCTTTACAGTCACAAGTCGGCGCGGACGAGATACACCAGCTGGCAAGTAATTCTATATTCTTTTGGTGCTCAGTACACAGTTTTGAAGTAACACCGCATGAAAGATGCATTTACAAAAAGCAGAAAGAGCGTGTCTACTGTTCTTTTTTGAGCAACAGCAGGCGAGCATACTGACAACCGGCCATTAGGCTGTTTATGCCAGGAACACGTTCCATCTGTAACAGAGCCGCTCGTTAACAAACACGTGAGAGTGTATACTGGGCTGCATTGTTTTCTCTTTCGAGAGAGGAATCCTGTTGTACCGACCTTAAGATAACGCAACAAAGCTGCTCGTGAAATTGTATGTCCGCAAAGCAAACACCTAAAGCAACCGTAGTCGGCAGGGTTTGAACCTGCACGGGGAGACCCCAATGGATTTCAAGTCCATCGCCTTAACCACTCGGCAGGACATCAACAAAAACAGCAAACAGTCCCCTACCATGACCCGGAATCGCTGCGGCCACCAAAAAGAGTCATAACCATAATATGATCAAGGCAAGCCAACAGCCCTCTGGCGAAGTTGTGAGAGCAGGACTTCCCGACTACATCTACAGGGAGGGAAGCCTTTTGCTCAGCTGTCAAGGAATTTCTGGTGCGTGTGCTGAAGCAACGCATGATCAATAAAAAGGGCGATGCCAGAACAGCTCACAAAGTAAAGGTAAGGTACAGGTGGGCACCCATCGCCCGAACAGGGACTTGAACCCTGGACCCTCAGATTAAAAGTCTGATGCTCTACCGACTGAGCTATCCGGGCTCGTGAGGGCATGCCCCAAGTTTTCGGTGTAGACCAGAGGTGCCCAACCTTTTTTGATCCAAGATCTACTTTTCAAGTAGCCAACCTCCCGAGATCTACCAGTCCAGTGTCAACATCGCAAACCCACACACATCATTTCCAGCCTGCAGTAACTAACCTCACAACACTTTTTCTTGTTGTCACACAACTACTAGACATCACAATAAAAACCCTCCCTCTCTCAAACACACACAGACAAATTCCTCTCACACAGTTGCCAGTTTGCATAGTGCGCTGTAGCACAAACCCGCTCTCTATGCTCCTCTCTCTCTGTCACACTCACTCACTCTCTCTCACACACACACACACACACACACACACACACCAATCTGCGTGATGAGCAATAGTCATAACTGACCTTAATATGAACCAAACAGAAACATAAACCAGATAGATCTCTAAGTTTGAAAAAAGGAAATCACTTTCTACCTTAGTGGGAGACCTGGCACTGGGAGGAGGAGGCTAGCTTCTCGTAGTTAGGAGTGTAGGAGCTGGTTGCAAGGCGTAGGCAGGCTGCAAGGTGGTCATCAGTCATTGTTGATCTGTACTTGGACTTGATGATTTTCATGTGTGAGAAAGCAGACTCGCACAAATAAGTTGATCCAAAAAGAGCTGTCAAGTTCAAGGCACATCTTCTGAGATTGGGATATTTCTCCTCCACCAGTAGTTTCCAGAACACTACATGCTCTCCAGGTTGAGTAGATGTTGATCTGGCTTTGATCTCAATGTCATTTTGCAATGTCAGAATCTCATCCTCAAGAGCGGAGCTTTCCAAGTCGAAAAGTGATTTGACTTTGGCTGCAATGTCACCAACATCAATACTTGCAGCAAATGGATAACACATATAGCTGGCTACAGGCTCGATGGATGCAAAGTCAGTAAAACGCCTCACAAACTCTGACGAGATGCTCTGAACATGCTCCTCATAACGTGCACTGTCAAGCTGTGTCACACCTTTACATCGAGCACACATGAAATGGCCACTTTGGCTCAGATGGTATGCAGGTACTTGAAAGTGAGATGCGAATTAAAAGCTGCCCTTTTAAGCCTGAGGGCAAACAGGCTTTTCAAGCAATAGCTGGCAGCGGTGGGATTTGAACCCACGCCTCCGAAGAGACTGGAGCCTTAATCCAGCGCCTTAGACCGCTCGGCCACGCTACCACAGATTTGACACCTCGGCCGGCCCTTTCTCGCCGCTGCCATCGCTCAGATGGCTTTACAGTCACAAGTCGGCGCGGACGAGATACACCAGCTGGCAAGTAATTCTATATTCTTTTGGTGCTCAGTACACAGTTTTGAAGTAACACCGCATGAAAGATGCATTTACAAAAAGCAGAAAGAGCGTGTCTACTGTTCTTTTTTGAGCAACAGCAGGCGAGCATACTGACAACCGGCCATTAGGCTGTTTATGCCAGGAACACGTTCCATCTGTAACAGAGCCGCTCGTTAACAAACACGTGAGAGTGTATACTGGGCTGCATTGTTTTCTCTTTCGAGAGAGGAATCCTGTTGTACCGACCTTAAGATAACGCAACAAAGCTGCTCGTGAAATTGTATGTCCGCAAAGCAAACACCTAAAGCAACCGTAGTCGGCAGGGTTTGAACCTGCACGGGGAGACCCCAATGGATTTCAAGTCCATCGCCTTAACCACTCGGCAGGACATCAACAAAAACAGCAAACAGTCCCCTACCATGACCCGGAATCGCTGCGGCCACCAAAAAGAGTCATAACCATAATATGATCAAGGCAAGCCAACAGCCCTCTGGCGAAGTTGTGAGAGCAGGACTTCCCGACTACATCTACAGGGAGGGAAGCCTTTTGCTCAGCTGTCAAGGAATTTCTGGTGCGTGTGCTGAAGCAACGCATGATCAATAAAAAGGGCGATGCCAGAACAGCTCACAAAGTAAAGGTAAGGTACAGGTGGGCACCCATCGCCCGAACAGGGACTTGAACCCTGGACCCTCAGATTAAAAGTCTGATGCTCTACCGACTGAGCTATCCGGGCTCGTGAGGGCATGCCCCAAGTTTTCGGTGTAGACCAGAGGTGCCCAACCTTTTTTGATCCAAGATCTACTTTTCAAGTAGCCAACCTCCCGAGATCTACCAGTCCAGTGTCAACATCGCAAACCCACACACATCATTTCCAGCCTGCAGTAACTAACCTCACAACACTTTTTCTTGTTGTCACACAACTACTAGACATCACAATAAAAACCCTCCCTCTCTCAAACACACACAGACAAATTCCTCTCACACAGTTGCCAGTTTGCATAGTGCGCTGTAGCACAAACCCGCTCTCTATGCTCCTCTCTCTCTGTCACACTCACTCACTCTCTCTCACACACACACACACACACACACACACACACACCAATCTGCGTGATGAGCAATAGTCATAACTGACCTTAATATGAACCAAACAGAAACATAAACCAGATAGATCTCTAAGTTTGAAAAAAGGAAATCACTTTCTACCTTAGTGGGAGACCTGGCACTGGGAAGAGGAGGCTAGCTTCTCGTAGTTAGGAGTGTAGGAGCTGGTTGCAAGGCGTAGGCAGGCTGCAAGGTGGTCATCAGTCATTGTTGATCTGTACTTGGACTTGAGGATTTTCATGTGTGAGAAAGCAGACTCGCACAAATAAGTTGATCCAAAAAGAGCTGTCAAGTTCAAGGCACATCTTCTGAGATTGGGATATTTCTCCTCCACCAGTAGTTTCCAGAACACTACATGCTCTCCAGGTTGAGCAGATGTTGATCTGGCTTTGATCTCAATGTCATTTTGCAATGTCAGAATCTCATCCTCAAGAGCGGAGCTTTCCAAGTCGAAAAGTGATTTGACTTTGGCTGCAATGTCACCAACATCAATACTTGCAGCAAATGGATAACACATATAGCTGGCTACAGGCTCGATGGATGCAAAGTCAGTAAAACGCCTCACAAACTCTGACGAGATGCTCTGAACATGCTCCTCATAACGTGCACTGTCAAGCTGTGTCACACCTTTACCTTGACGTTGTAGTTCTGCCTGCATGTGAGGGAAGTTGCGCAGGTTACCACGCTGCAGCCTGCTTGACATCAGCTGTAGCTTGCTTTTAAATGTGTTCACTGAACTCATCATGTTGACTACATCTTTACCCTTACCCTGCAGCTCTAAATTCAATTCATTGAGCTCGGCAGTGAGATCAGTGAGGAAAGATACATCTAACAGCCACTGGTGGTCCTCTAGCTTTGTATGGTAATCCACATGTTTTGAAAGCTTCAGGAAGTCCTTGATTTCAGGTAATAACTCCGTGAATCTGGACAAAAATTTACCACTGCTTAACCACCTAACATCCGTGTGAAGCAGCAGGTCTGTGTGCTCAGCCTCATTCTCCTCCAAGTGAGCACGGAAAAGCCTTCTCTGCAGACTCCTGGCCCGAACTGAACACACAATCTTCATCGCAATATCCATCACTTCTTTCATATTTAAAATCTTTCCACACAACGCTTGCTGGTGAATTATACAATGATAATTCAGGATATCTGGGAAGGATTCACTTTCTTTGCACAGTGCAATGAACCCACTGGTGCGGCCCATCATTGCAGGCGCCCCATCAGTTGTGATGGAGATCAGCTTGAAGAGCGGCAGTGTTGTCTCGCTAACAAAGCCCATGAAACCATTAAAAATATCCTCACCTCTGGTGTGTCCTTTTAATGGCAAAAGTGTGAGCAGCTCTTCCTTGGCGCTCATGTCTTCAAAAACCATCCTGATGAAAACACACAATTGTACTACATCCACCGTATCAGTCGACTCATCAAATTGGAGGGAAAAGCACTCACACGCATCAATATCCTCCCTCAGTTGCTCCTCCACATCCACAGCCATTCTCTCACATCGCCTTGTAGTAGTATTGCGGGAGAGTTGCACTTCTTTAATGGCCTTCACGATCTCTGTTTTATTTTTAAAGTCGTCAAAAAGGCTATCCGCTGCCTCGAGAAAGGCTTCCTTCACCATATCGCCGTCATTGAATGGCTTCTTGTGTTTAGCAAGGATGTGACTGACGCGATAGGAAGCAATAGTTGCGGCCTTACCCTGAGTCTTCGGTTTGGTGAAGATTGACTGCCGTGCTGAAAGCTGTGCTTTCAAATCCCGCACTTTTGTGGCGCGTAAAGGCGTTTTTGCAGGGAAATCCCTCTCGTAGCTCCCGTGTACTGTTTTAAAATGGCGCTCCAGGTTCCCTTTTTTTGCCAATGCCACCGTTGCATTGCAGATCAAACAAACAGGCTTTGAATGAGAATAAACAAAAAAATAATCTTCCTCCCATTCAGGGTGAAAATGGGAGGTCTTGGCTCGTTTCCCCTCAGCCATGTTCGTTTAGGTACGTGTAACCGCTCTGTTCGCTAGCTTCTAGGCTTCTGGCTACTGTTGACATGCAGCTGTCAACTTCCTGTCATGCATGTCACGCGCGACCGTAGGTTAAACGTGACCTACTTTTTTTTAAATACTTTTTTGTGGACGTGTTTAAGAGACTGATAGGGTACCAGGCAAGCACTCATGATAGGCTGTAGTGTACATTTTGTACAAAATATAACACACAAACACACGGGGTGTGTGTGTGTTATATTTTGTATTTTTTTTCTTTAATTTTTTCGCGGTCGACTTGGGAATAGTCTGCGGTCTACGAGCAGACCGCGATCGACTGGTTGGGCACTCCTGGTGTAGACGCTCAAGGCGGGGGTGTCCTGCAGGTGCGGTTCTGTTGGTCGTTTCCGCCATTGTGTTTTACACTAGGCCCCGACGATGCTTCTCAGACTTACAGGGTTCTGTCAGCTTTGGGTTCTGTGCACCTTTCTGAAGTAGGGTTGTTCAGTCTTACATCTGGAGGCGATGCCACCTGTAGATTGCAGTTCATCAAGTACACCTGAACCGGGTAATGGGATTCTGGGAGTTGGCAGGTAAGTGAAACTCAGACGTGTTTTAAAACTACCCTGACAGCTTATCTTTGGTATTTTTCTGCTCTTGCATGCCTTATAGGTTCCTTCAAAGCAAACATTTGTAAAATCACAGAAGTTGTTGTATGCCAACAGCTCACAGCAGCAAGTTAGCCTCAAAAGCTCAGCGGAACCAGAAGGGGGAAGTCCCCGGGCAGTGGCGCACAACAAACGGCAACCACACACAAACCGTGAATAGGATCCCCTTTTATACGGTCTCGCATGGTTCATAATTAGACCCGTGATAACCCAACAGCCTTGTGTAATTAGGGACGCCACAGTACGTCCCACCACAATCTACCCCACACACTCGGATCGTCGCCCCGACGGTCCCAAAACCAAATTACGGCTACTTAATCCCATGGCCTAAAAATGCCTGTTATCCCTTGTATTTGCTGAAGAGAGGCCCCACCCATTGGACGGGGAAGATGATGTCGATTAGGATGAAGCCCCGCAGTTATGCGTCTCGTCCTACGCAAAACAACCTCCTCAGCCCTGGGTAGACCTTCAGGCTGGGGTCCCTGAGTACTGGCCATACCTTCCTCCGGACACAGTGGTCCTGGCTCAATCACAGGAACTGGTCCCGTGGGGTCTATCCCCTCCTGTGGGCCCAGTTCAGTCTCCGGTACCAGCCCTATCGATTCTGGTTGAACAGCGGATCGATGCTGCTCCCGTACCACAGCCAGCAGATCCACCTCACCCTCATCTTCACCCAATGAGGACGTGTCCACCACTGGGTCAGATAAGGGACTACCAAGGTCCACAGCTACAGTGTCCTTACAGACCCGGGCCTTTACCAGTGAACGGTGCACATTCCTGGTCTTAGTAAGGTCCTCTACAGGCGCAATCGTGTATACTACACCACCCTCCTTAGGTGCCCTTATCACTTGATAAACCACTGGGCTCCACAGGTCCTGGATTTTATGACGGCCCCTTACCCCATAATCCCGGAGGTACACCAGCTGACCCTCCACCAGTGGTTCATCTCGGACATGTTGGTCATGATGGGTCTTGCGCCTGTCGGCCATCACCTGCAACCGTTCTCGTGCACCTGTAAAGGCTACCTGTAGCCTGGTTTGATGCTCCAAAACCCAGTCATGCACACTACCCTCTCTCGGCTGTGGCTCTCTCCCCAACAAGAAATCCACAGGCAATCGCGGCTCCTGACCAAACATCAGGAAGTGTGGCGATTCCCCTGTGGACTGATGAGGAGTGCTATTATAGCTGAACACTACCTGGGGAAGACAAGCTACCCAATCACGTTTCCTGGACACTGGCAGTGTGCGCAACAGATTGTGTAAGGTGCGATTAAAACGTTCACACTGGCCATTGCCAGCGGGGTGATATGGGGTCGTACGAGACTTCTCCACACCGTAGAGGTGGCATAACTGACGGATTAACAAGGACTCAAAGTTTCGACCCTGGTCAGAATGGAGACGGCCGGGAACACCAAATCTATAAAACCATTCTGTCACCAGAGCTTGAGCCACTGTCTCGGCACGCTGATCCCTTGTTGCAACGGCCAGGGTATACTTACTAAAAACGTCAGTCATGACCAAGACGTTTTCAATACCAGAGCGTGTAGGCTCCAAAACCGTGAAGTCCACAGCGAGAATATCATTCGGCCTAGCTGACAATAAGCGCCCCATAAATCCCTGAGCCAGTGGCTGAGTGTCTTTGGCTGCCTGGCACCTATCGCACTCTCGACACCAGCTTGCCACATCAACAGACAATCCCGGCCAATAACACCTCTGCCTCACTAATTCAAGGGTACGCTCTCTGCCCTGATGTCCGTGTTGCTGATGCAATTGTTTTAAAACCTCTGACTTCAAGGCTGCAGGCAATACTAACTGCAACATCTCTTCCTTACCCTCAGGGCAGTGAACCCGGCGATAAAGCAAACCGTCTTGCTCAACCAGACGGTCCAACTGCCGGAGCAACGTTAAGGCTGCCTTAGGCAGTCGGCGCCGTTCATCAGGACTTGGGCGAGTACCTCGTCTCCAAACTCGCAACACTTCCTGGATAACAGAGTCAGCTGCTTGCAGCGAACCCAACTCACCAACGGAGTATCCAGGAAGTGTAGAGACCACACATTGGGTAACTACTCCAGCTGCATCTAACCCGACCAACGACCGTAATGACTCAGGAATTGCAGAGCCTGGGGCCAACCCCTCTATCACGTCAGGATCCAAAGGGTCCCGCCGTGAAAGTGCATCTGCGTTCTTGTTACTCTTACCTGAACGGTACTTAATGTCAAAATCAAAGGCCGCCAACTGAGAGGCCCAACGCTGCTCCGTTGCACCAAGCTTTGCGGAGGTCAGGTGGCTAAGAGGGTTATTGTCTGTAAATACCACACACTTGTTACCCAACAAGTACTCTCGGAATTTCTCAGTCATGGCCCACTTGAGCGCAACAAACTCCAGCTTCATAGAGCTATAATTGGACATGTTGCGCTCCGTGGGCCGTAGACTACGACTGGCATATGCCACTGGTCTTACCTTACCCTCATATTCCTGGGAGAGGACTGCCCCCAGACCCTGGTAACTGGCATCCACCTCCAAGATGAAGGGTTTAGAGAAATCCGCATATGCAAGAACTGGAGTGGTAGTAAGTTTCTCTTTTAACCCTTCAAAGCTCACCTGACAGCCTTCACTCCATGCAGTCTCAAAGTTCCTTCCTGTCCGTTTACCCTTAACACCGGCAGAGGGGCAGCCAATTTGGCAAACCCCTCTACAAACCGCCGATAGTAGCTGGAGAACCCCAGGAAGGACCGTAACTCCGTGGCACTAGAGGGACGGGGCCACCGGGCCACAGCCTCTATCTTACCTGGATCAGTAGCTACCCCCTTGGAGGAAATAACATGACCCAAATATTTCACCTCCTGCTGGAGAAAGGCACACTTATCCAGCCTAGCTTTTAAGCCTTCCCGCTTCAGACGATCTAGAACTACCTCCAACCTCTCCAGATGCTGAGTAATCGAGGTGGAAAACACCACAATATCGTCCAGATACAAAAGTAACGACTGGCACTGCTGGTCCCCGAATATCCTCTCCATAAGTCGCTGGAAGGTCGAGGGGGCATTGCACAAACCGAACGGCATTCGGTTCCATTCGAACAGGCCAAATGGTGTGCAAAAAGCGGTCTTAGGCTTATCCCCCTCTGTGACAGGGACCTGGTTGTACCCACTAGCTAAATCCATAGTAGAGAACCAACAGGCCCCTGTCAACGCATCCAGCGACTCCTCAATACGGGGCAAAGGAAATGCATCTCGTCTAGTTTTGGCGTTTAACTGACGGTAGTCCACGCACAAGCGAAGACTACCGTCCTTCTTTTTAACCAACACAATTGGAGAGGCGTACGGGCTACAACTCTCCCGGATTACCTGAGACTCCAACAGCTGATTGATGTGGGCCCTCACAACCTCGTACTCTGAGGGAGGTACACGACGGTGTCGCTGCCGTACGGGAACATCGTCTAACACTGGGATATCGTGTGTGATGAGACTGGTACAACCCAAATCACCCTCATATCCCGAAAACACCGTCTGATACTTACCAAGCAAGGTCCTAACCTTGCCCTGTTCTAACTCCGGCAACCCAGACAAATTCAATGCTGCAATCTGCTCTGGAACAGTGGAACTGGCTACTTGAGTGCCTTGAGAATAAGCGCTAACTGTAAAAGGTCTTACTTCCGTAATACCAGTCGGCAAACTAACAACATGCACTCTAATGAGGGTACCCAGTACTCGACGGGGAAACAATAGGACATCAGAAGTGCTTATGTTGACCACCGGCACATAAACTGAGCCTCCAATCACTCGCACCAAGGCAGGGGAGGCCAACAACCCCTCAGGCAACCCCAACTCAGAGGGCTCAAATAACACCGTACTACCTGCGAGCTGTTCTGCACAAGTTGCCGCAACAAACTTCATAGTTCCACCTGTGACGCGACATGCCCGAGGACCCCGCACCCTTACCCTAGTCATATCGACGGAACTCATCTCACTACCTTGATGGCAGTATTGCAAGGCTTGGAAAACTGACACTGGTGCACTAGAAACGGGGGGAAAATTAAACAAAGCAGGGCCATGATGTCCAAAGAGCTCCTGGTAGCATCGCCCGAGTACGTTCATCCCCAACACACCAGGGACTCGAGAGCGCAGACCACCAGGAGGATCCTTGACCACCAGCACCCCACATCGCGTCACTATTCTACCGCAAAGCTCAACGTCTAACTCCATATAACCAATATATGGGATGGAGAGACCATTGGCGGCCCTCAGCTGCAACCATGAACATGACCTCAGTTGTTCTTGACCCCACGGCTCAAAATGCTGACCAAAACAACTTTCCGTAATGGTTGAAACCATTGATCCCGTATCGATTAAACAGGGGACAGACACACCACCAATTAAAACATCCAGATGTGGACAGGAGGACATTAAATTTGGACTAGTAGCTAATTTCTTACCGTCAGAGCCGACCTTTTCCCCAACCGAGCTGTGACTCTTCAGCACGGCGGGAATTAGTTTTCCGAAGCGTTGTTAGATCGTGGCTGCCTGCCATCACTAGCTCCCGGATCTGCACGCGGAAGCAAAGGCGATCGAAACATGACACGTTCCCCCTCACAATCCCGTGCAAAATGACCTGGCTTCTGACACCGCCTACAGATAACGGGCCCACTACGAAAGGACTGGGTGCGGGAATGGGGGCCATGCAACCGGGCAAAACTCTGGGTGAGCTGATTTAGCTGCTCCTGTTGTAACTTTAACATATCTCTCAATTCCCTCATTTCAGAATTTTTAGGCGAGCCACCACCTCCTTGTACTTCGTACTGAAACCCGTGTGCCAAAGGGACGGAAAGACTTCGACCCCTTGCTCCCCCCGGCATTCCCTCCCGCTCCCATCGGATTGCCTCGCTCCGTACCTCTAAGAGTGTAGAATAGGGTTGGCGGCGAACTAATTGTTTCAGTTCACGGCGAAGGGAAATGTCACAAACATATTCTACAAATTGATCCCTCAACAAAATCTCCGCATTTGACATGGCCGTAGGGGACTTCTGCTTAACTTTCTCTAGGAGACCCATCAGGGCCAGGGAAAATTCCAACAAAGTTTCCCCATCCCGCTGCCTCCTAGAGAAAAAGGCTTCCTGCAGTGCAACATAAGACTGGGCACAACCATACAGCTCTTGCAAAATTAAATAAATTTTCTCTGGGTCTCTGCGCTCAACCACAGGACGGTGCCGAATCTCCTCACGGGCCTCTCCTGCTAGATGATCAAATAAAAAGAACGCTTGATCATTCACGGACAGATGACGTGTCCTTATACAGGCTTTAGCCTCTTCCATCCAATCATTTATGTCAACACCTGGCCTACCATCAAATATTGGACATTTTCGATCCCTTGGTATGAACACAAGTCGCTCGGTGAATGTGGCACTACCACTCGCTGATTGATCAGAGGGCCCTGCAGATCCTCTAGAGAGGTCAGCTACTGGACTCAAAGGGGCAGCTCGGCTCTGGTCTTGACGCAATTTCTCATTATCTGTTCTTAACTGAGCAACAAGTTCCCTTAATTCCTGCACCTCTTCCTCCATATTTTTGTTTAGGAAAAAAACACTTACCAGAGCAACCTCTAAGTAAATAGTACAGATAAGGGAAAACAGCTGCTAGAACTCCAAATCCACTAAAATGATGCTGCTGCTTTTTTTCTCCAACACTAGACTTGGAAGGGAAACAAAAAAAAAGAAAAACAAAAACAGTAATACAACAACACAATGTACCGATCAGTGAAATAATTTTACCCAAATGACAGTAAGCATCCACGTCTCGGCCCAACGAAGAAATATGGGGCCCTGCCGACTACGCCAGAATGTAGCGGGACCTTAAGAGGAGAAAACTACCTCTAGATATGCTAGACTACGCCACCCTGTTAACAGGGAAAATGTTGATACTAGTGGATTAAACCACCTACAAGGAACACAGGAACGTGGTTTTCGAAAGGAGGGCCAGAGACGTGGATACAAAAATACAAAAGCTTTATTTTAAATAATGAGCAACAATCTTGACAACGTTAAAAGACTGGGTCGTCATCCCACCTTCATGACCCTAAGGCCAACCTAAAGGGGGAAGCCGAGGCTAAAAATGGCAAGTCCCCACACGGCTCCTATTATCACTCTTACCACCCTGCACACAGGTATCACACACACACTCCAGTAAGGTCAAGCATGAACGCAAACCACTGTGACAAAACCTCCACCACCGCACGCTTAGGGCCTATTAGTGGCCTGCCCTGAAGCCTCGGCTCCGGTAATGACACACAGTTGTAACGTTCTCACAAACACATACTTAAAAATCAATAATAAGCATTTCCATAAATAAACCAAGAAGAAATCATAAAACAATACTAGAATGATGGAAATCAGGGTTTGGCATCCAAACTGGGTGTACGTGCACTCCACAGTCACCGCACCCTTAAAGCAAAACAGAATAAGCAGAAACAAACACCACGAGACAACTTCAGAAAATAAGTAAAATAAAGTTAAACAAACATCCTTACAGGCACTGGAAAATAAATATAACAAAATCAACAAAACAAAGTCACAAACAACTTAAAGAAATAGTTAAAGGATTTCAGCAATCATAAACGGAGTGCTGGAGAACAGATGTCACATGAGACATTCCGAGCGCTCACGCGCTGACGAGAAATTGTCACGGGAAGTGCAAAGTATAAAAAGCAGCAGCATCAGATAGAGTTGAACCATATGCCTCGCGGTATCGGGAAACGTCTATTCCTCCACTTTATAGCCAGTCACACGCGCAAAGGATACCATCAGATCGCCACGTCGGGACCGCAGGAGAGGCATATACAGGAGGAAGGTGGCAGCCGCCAACAACCCACTGCAACGAACTATCGTCACAGCTTAAAAACCAAATAATAATTACGTGAAACCTACGCATCTATGTGCTAACTAGTTAGCCAAACAATACATACCTTGATGCGTTCACACAGCACGGGAATGTGGGAGGGGCATGTACAGCGAAAGTGGCAGCCAACGACAGCGTATTATTCCAAAAACTACAAACCAAATAATGGTTACGTCAGATCATGCATATGCTAATGTTACTCGTGAGCCAAACACACATACCTCAAGCATCACAAGACACGGGACCACAAGAGAGGCATGTAAAGGGAAAGCAGCAGCCGCCAACAGCTCACAGCAGCAAGTTAGCCTCAAAAGCTCAGCGGAACCAGAAGGGGGAAGTCCCCGGGCAGTGGCGCACAACAAACGGCAACCACACACAAACCGTGAATAGGATCCCCTTTTATACGGTCTCGCATGGTTCATAATTAGACCCGTGATAACCCAACAGCCTTGTGTAATTAGGGACGCCACAGTACGTCCCACCACACTCACATTGGTTTACATTAAAAATGTACAGTATATATATAGACTGTGGTTCACAAATCTGATCTTGTGTGGTGTGCTATCATCGTCACAGCACACCACACATTATAGGTGCAAAACTATTAAATCCAGGATTTTTTGTGCTCATGTTTGTGGTCTCTCCCAGTTTTAAACTACTCTACAATTTTAAAAAAAATTGGTGAGGCCCCCGGCATAAGAGCTACCTTCTCAATGCACGGTAATTCATCACTGTCCCTGGAGGAAGCAAAAGAAGAATATAGTAGACAAGAAATTGAGAATAAGTTTAAGATAATAAAAAGTGCAATACCAGAGGATTGGATAAGAAACATTAATGACATGAAACAGGGGAAACAAGAGGAAGAATTGTATGTCAGGTTGGGAGGAAAATTAAGAGTGTTTAAAGAATGTACTGTGAAAATGTTGTACGGTTTTTTTAGAGATTATGTTTTTAAGAAACCTGTTGTGAATAAATACTGGTTGCAGAAATACAAAGATTTGGAAGAAGACCACATATGGACCAATATGAAGGGAAAGATAATAGAGACAAAACTGGGGACTTTAGAATACTTAATCAGGCACAAGGCGGTTTTTACTGATGTTTTATTGACCAAAATCGGAAGAGAGCAAAACGCAACCTGCAAAGTGTGTAAAGAAGAAGATGAGGGGTTTTTACATGTGTTCTTATTCTGTAAGAAATTGGAAACTTTTAATAAAAAATGCAAAAGGTTGATTGAGAGGTTGAGAGGGGGGCAAGATGATAAAGAAATGGATGGTAATAAGATGATAATGTTAGGAGCATACAAACCATGTAAAAACAGAAAAGTGATCAACCTGTTCATTATGTTGATGAAAAGTGCAATATGGGAAAGAAGAGTCATTGCCAGGAAAGAAAATACTGTAATGGATGTTGAAATGGTGTTTAAAAGGAAAGTTGAGAAGTACCTGAAGTATTTACACTTTTATTTTAAGGAACAAAACAGTTTGGAAGAGTTTTCTTATGTTTTTAATAATGATGTGTGCAAAATATTTGAGGATGTTTAATGTGGGAGGTCAGACGATCATGGTTGTTTTTTAATTTCAATTTTCTGTTTATACTTTGCTTTTGTCTGCTTTTACATTTCCTACATACATATGCCAATTATCTGTTTGTATTTAACCTTAAAATGTTTTTATTAAGAAACTACAATCATTTCGTATGCCAAAAAAATCTTTAAGATTGTAAATGTGAATGTTTTATAAGATTTTATAGATGTTTTATCAATAAAAAAAAAAAAAGCACGCCCGCTCTCGTCTGATCTCGTAAGCCAAGCAGGGTCGGGCCTGGTCAGCACTTGGATGGGAGACCACCTCGGAATACCAGGTGCTGTAAGCTTTAACCCAAAGGGGCCTTATGGCTGCTTTCTTTATGTGTAGAGATTGGTTGCACAGCTTTTGCTTACGGCCACACCACCATGAGCACGCCCGCTCTCGTCAGATCTCGGAAGCCAAGCAGGGTTGGGCCTGGTCAGTACTTTGATGAGAGGTAACCTGGGAATACCAGGTGCTGTAAGCTTTAACAAAAAGTGGACTTATGGCTGCTTTCTTTTTGCGTAGATATTGGTGGCACAGCTTTCGCTTACGGCCATACCACCCTCAGCATGCCCGCTCTCGTCTGATCTCGGAAGCCAAGCAGGGTCGGGCCTGGTCAATACTTTGATGGGAGACTGCCTCGGAATACCAGGTGCTGTAAGGTTTAAACCAAAGTGGCCTCATGGCTGCTTTCTTCATGCGTCGAGCTTGGACGCACAGTTTTCGCTTACGGCCACACCACCCTGAGCACGCCCGCTCTCGTCAGATCTCGGAAGCCGAGCAGGGTCGGGCCTGGTCAGTACTTGGATGGGAGACCGCCTGGGAATACCAGGTTCTGTAAGCTTTAACCCAAAGTGGCCTTATGGCTGTTTTCTTTATGTGTAGAGATTGGTTGAACAGCTTTTGCTTACGGCCACACCACCCTGAGCACGCCCGCTCTCTTCAGATCTCGGAAGCCAAGCAGGGTTGGGCCTGGTCAGTACTTTTTGAGGTAACCTGGGAATACCAGGTGCTGTAAGCTTTAACACAAAGTGGACTTATGGCTGCTTTCTTTATGCGTAGCACATATTTCACTTACGGCCACACCACCCTGAGCACGCCCGCTCTCGTCAGATTTCGGAAGCAAAGCAGGGTCGGCCCTGGTCAGTACTTGGATGGGAGACCGCCTGGGAATACCAGCTGCTGTAAGCTTTAACCCAAAGTGGCCTTATGGCTGCTTTCTTTTTGAGTAGAGATTGGTGGCACAGCTTTCGCTTACGGGCACACCACCCTGAGCACGCCCGCTCTCGTCAGATCTCGGAAGCCAAGCAGGGTCGGGCCTGGTCAGTACTTTGATGGAAGGGTAACCTGGGAATACCAGGTGCTGTAAGCTTTAACCCAAAGTGGACTTATGGCTGCTTTCTTCATGCGTCGAGCTTGGACGCACAGTTTTCGCTTACAGCCACACCACCCTGAGCATGCCCGCTCTCGTCAGATCTCGGAAGCCAAGCAGGGTCGGGCCTGGTCAGTACTTGGATGGGAGACCACCTGGGAATACCAGGTGCTGTAAGCTTTAACCCAAAGTGGCCTTATGGCTGCTTTCTTTTTGCGTAGAGATTGGTGGCACAGCTTTCGCTTTCGGCCACACCACCCTGAGCATGCCCGCTCTCGTCTGATCTCGGAAGCCAAGCAGGGTCGGGCCTGGTCAGTACTTGGGTGGTAGACCACCTGGGAATACCAGGTGCTTTAATCCAAAGTGGTCTTATGGCTGCTTTCTTTATGCGTCGAACTTGGTAGCACATATTTTCCTTACGGCCACACCACCCTGAGCATGCCCGCTCTCGTCAGATCTCGGAAGCCAAGCAGGGTCGGGCCTGGTCAGTACTTGGATGGGAGACCGCCTGGGGATACCAGCTAATGTAAGCTTTAACCCAAAGTGGACTTATGGCTGATTTCTTTATGCGTCGATCTCTGTAGCACATCTTTTGCTTACGGCCACACAAACCTGAGCATGCCCGCTCTCGTCTGATCTCGGAAGCCAAGCAGGGTCGGGCCTGGTCAGTACTTGGATGGGAGACCACCTGGGAATACTAGGTGCTGTAAGCTTTAATCCAAAGTGGTCTTATGGCTGCTTTCTTTATGTGTCGAGCTTGGTAGCACATCTTTTGCTTACCGTCTCACCACCCTGGGCATG
>NC_136768.1:15219028-15229028 GCF_947034865.1 Barbatula barbatula
TGTCAGTACTTGGATGGGAGACCGCCTGGGAATACCAGGTGCTGTAAACTTTAACCCAAAGTGGCCTTATGGCTGCTTTCTTTATGTGTCGAGCTTGGACGTACTGATTTTGCTTACGGCCACACCAACCTCAACACTCCCGCTCTCGTCAGATCTCGGAAAGCCAAGCAGGGTCGGGCCTGGTCAGTACTTGGATGGGAGACAGCCTGGGAATACCAGGTTCTGTAAGCTTTAACCCAAAGTGGACTTATGGCTGATTTCTTTATGCGTCGATCTCTGTAGCACATCTTTTGCTTACGGCCACACCAACCTGAGCATGCCCGCTCTCGTCTGATCTCGGAAGCCAAGCAGGTCGGTCCTGGTCAGTACTTGGGTGGTAGACCACCTGGGAATACCAGGTGCTGTAAGCTTTAATCCAAAGTGGTTTTATGGCTGCTTTCTTTATGCGTCGAACTTGGTAGCACATCTTTTGCTTACGGCCACACCACCCTGAGCATGCCAGTTCTCGGAAGCCAAGCAGGGTCTGGCCTGGTCAGTACTTGGATGGGAGACCGCCTGGGAATACCAGGTGCTGTAAGCTTTAACCCAAAGTGGCCTTATGTCTGCTTTCTTTTTGAGTAGAGATTGCTAGCACAGCTTTCGCTTACGGCCACACCACCCTGAGCACGCCCGCTAGTTGGTACGGTCCAGGAAGTGACGTTGCAGTAGTTGGGAGAGGAATGCTCTCCTCCATTTTGTTTTTTCAATCTTTGTTTGTTTGTTTTTTTGTTATTTTTGTTTTGAGTTTTTGACTTTTTATATATTTTTTAAACCACCTAACAGCAGCATACCGCTGTCTGGAGGGTGGTTGATCTTTTTTCCCCCCAATGGACGGATTACCTGGTCTCGACTCGGAACTGGCTGAAGAGACACGAATGGCTAATGACACTGGACTGGATGGAGGAACACGCACGGTTAATGACACTGGACTGGCTCGAGAAACACGCACGGCTAACGACACTGGACTGGCTAGAGGAAAACGTATGGCTAACGACACTGGACTGGGTAAACGACAACGAGATGGCAGTGGAATCGAGCAAGATGTAAGGAATGACGGTGGAAAGAGAGAGTACCTAAAAGAAGCAACTGTAACGGTGGATGTAGGACAGGTGAAAGACGCAAGGGCAGTGGACATCATCAAAGCATTGACGGAACAGATTGGAGAAGGAAGAATTTTAGCAGTCAGACCTAAAAGAGTGAAGGAATATGAGGTAACACTGGAACACGAGGAGGACATAGAGCCTTTAATGGATGGAGTGAAAATAAATGGCATAGACTGCGCAGTTAAAAGGCTCCAAAACAGGGAGTACGTTGTCTCCTTCATGCATTTGCCCGCTTACACTGCTGATGTGGATGTTCTAAACAAACTGGAGGGATGGGGAGTAACCCCCATCTCTAAAATTAAACGAAGAGTGTATCCGGGCACCATTATTGAGGATGGGACAAGGTTTGTAAAAACACGATTCCCGAAAGAAGTTGCCTCCCTCCCGTACAGCACAAAAATAGAGACGGCAGAGGGACCAAAGTATTTCCGGGTGATGCACAGCCACCAGGTGAAGACCTGTCGGCTGTGCATGAGCCCGCATCATGTGGTGAAGGATTGTCCGGACTTTAAGTCCTTTAAGTGCGAAGAGAGGGGGCACTTCGCGAGGGACTGCAATGCAGTAAGGTGCCCAGATTGCAAATTGGCTTTAAACAACTGTGTGTGTGGGATGAGTATTGTGGAGGAGGAGAAGCAGGTAGACGGGCAGATGCATGAACAAGACAATGAAGAGCCAGAGGAGGGATTAAGAGGATTACAAAATGACGAATCAACAGGGAATAAAAATACTGAGGACCAAGAGGAAGAGTGTAATGGACATGAGACGCAAGCACAACAAGAGGAGGATACACGGACACAGATGGACCTGACTGAAAGTTCGCAAAGAAGGATGGACACTGTGGAACCAAATGGTCAAAGTGAAGAGGAAAAAGAAGAGGAGCAATTGAAGCCTAGTAAAAGAAGATGATCAATCAAGGTATCGCCCAATTTAGAGACTGCTAGGAAAAAAATACTTAAAGAGGACTCAATTGAGACAAGCAATAAGTATGACGTGTTAAAGGATTTTCAGGAGGATGATCTAAAATGATGAGTTTTATTAATATCTTTATATGCCACATGCTTTTAAGATTTGTTACCTTTAACGCTAGAGGACTGTTAGACATAAGGAAATTTGAGAAAGTGAAAGAAATGTGTAAAGGTGAGGACGTGATTTTACTACAAGAAACTAACTGGAGGGAAGGCTTTATGACTGAAATAACGGAAAGGTGGAATGGAGCTGGAATGGAGGAATGGAAAGGTGGAATGGAGCCTGCTAGCCCTGGCTAGCAGGCTTAGTGCTGGGGCCTTCTTGGGACGAGTAAAACTTCTGACGGGGGTTCTCTGAAAACAAGCGCGGCGGTGCTACGTGTTTGCTCGTAGTTTTGCCATGCTTTGGCACTTTAATTCCGATACAAACGGAGCGACGTGTCCGAGGAAAGTACTGCGTCGTTTTCTGTCGCTATCCTCGACTGTATACACACATCCGTCTCTGTGGCGCAATCGGTTAGCGCGTTCGGCTGTTAACTGAAAGGTTGGTGGTTCAAGCCCACCTAGGGACGAGAGAAGCTTTTCCTTGCTATGTTGAACACAGCTGCAGCAGTTGTGTTCTGCAGCACCCCATCACGCGGTGGCCTGACAGCGAAGCTTGCTCAACAGAGCCTTACTCTATAACAATAAGGTATTTCTAGCCGAAACGCCAGCAAGGAAAAGAAGCCTCTGAGCTTCCCAAATTGAGAGCTAAACCTGGTCCGCTTACGTGAAAGCAGGGGTCCTGAGTGACGGACACTTCAGAAAGGGCAACACCGCATTGCCCTTGTTCAGGTGTCAGTCATGGTCCCACTGTTTCCCAGAGCTAAAGAAACCGAATTGCGACCCCCAAATTTTGTACTAAACGTGTACTATCAGTAAACAACAGAAAGAAGGACTTGGGGTTGAGGAAAAGACCCCCCTGACGACAGTTTGCTGAAGCAAGTGAACACACTGCCCGACTCTAACAGCATCTGTTCTTTAACACGCTTATGCAGCCCTGCCCTTAGCAAAGCCCCAAAAATAACACAAACTCACAGTGGTTCCCCTCCACGGAAACCTTTAGTAAAAGACGAATGATTTATGCGTAGATGAAGAGAATCTCGAGCTTTGCCAATCTGTCCACGAACCAGCGTGCACACTATGTCACGCCACAATGTTCACAGAGGGTCATTTCTCCTGCAGGCTCCTCTCAGACCACTTTAATTGAGAGGAGGAAAAGAAGTAAAAATCAATTCCATCCCCAAATAACTCCAATCGCCTCTGACGAGGTGCCGACGACGCTGATTGCACGCTGACCACAGGTAATCAGATTTAAATCTGCCTTATTAACAGATTTGTCCAACTCTGACAAATGCCAGACGAGGACCTCAGACATTAGTGTAAGGCTTGGACTTTTGGAGCAAGCATACTGCTGTCCGTAATGTGGAAATCTGCTATGGACACCCGAAAAAAGTAAGTCACATTGCAAAAGGTTTGCCCGAGATGAAGTGTTGGTTTTTCTCCTCTAGAGAGACAAATCAACAGCTGAGTTCAATGCACCGCACACAAAGTCGGCAGGATTGGAACTTGCGCGGGGAGACCCCGATGGATTTCTAGCCCGACAACAGCACGTCACGACTTTGCCGGAAATTATGTTTTTTTATTTTTTGGGCAGAAGCAACTCCAGACAGATTGGATGCCCTGTTTAAGAGAATGCTGCGCTTAGAGGTCCGCACACAAAGTCGGCAGGATTGGAACTTGCGCGGGGAGACCCCGATGGATTTCTAGCCCGACAACAGCACGTCACGACTTTGCCGGAAATTATGTTTTTTTATTTTTTGGGCAGAAGCAACTCCAGACAGATTGGATGCCCTGTTTAAGAGAATGCTGCGCTTAGAGGTCCCACCGAGATTTGAACTGGGATCGCTGGATTCAGAGTGCAGTGCTAAACATAAGTTGAAAGGCTAAAACCGTTGGGCAGAAGCAATTCCAGACATGGGCCCCTCGGAAGGGGTTCTGATTGGAAGCCCCAGAAAGGAGAATGCTGTGCTGAGAGGTCACACCGAGATTTGAACTCGTATCACTTGATTCAGAGTCCAGAGTGCTAATCATTACACCATGGAACCCTGTGTCGAGTGGTTTTAGGCCCGCTAGGCGCACAAGAAAAGGCCACCCGGTCCAGGGTGCACAAATATCTCTGCGGTAAAGCAATGCACAGGCAAAGACTTGCCGAAACTAAACCAGGGACCTTTAGATCTTCAGTCTAACGCTCTCCCAACTGAGCTACTTCGGCCACATCATCTGTCTTGTGCAAGCGTTTTGGCGAACGACCCCAGCATCATTTTACCAATGAGAGATGGACGGCATGCCAGGGAAAAGTCAGTGGCCAGTACGGGGATCGAACCCGCGACCTTGGCGTTATTAGCACCACGCTCTAACCAACTGAGCTAACCGGCCTATGGGCTCCAGCAATCACATTTCGCGTCGCTGATTTTACTCCTTTGAGTGTCGTACTGTTACGTGGCAACAGTTCCGGTTAGTTCGTTCAAATGGAAGAGCGCTTGTTTTGCATGGGAGAGGTAGCGCCATCGACGTCCGCATTATTCGAGGCTTTATTCTCTCACCGCTTTATATAGGCTCACCGCTAAGAAAAATTTTCTTCCCACAAGCTTTCTTGCAGTGTTGAGGTTAACTTAACCCCGGTTTAAAACCTGCCGATGTCTTAGTTTATCATCAGAAAAACCTTCCGTCTTCTATGCGTTTCATCGTTCCACAAGTACAGCGCTACAACCCCTCGGAAGGGGTTCTGATTGGACGCCCTGTAAAAGAGAATATTCCGCTGAGAGGTCCCACCGAGACTTGAATTCGGACCGCTGGATTCAGAGTCCAGAGTGCTAAACATTACACCATGGAACACTGTGTCGAGTGGTTGACGGCCCGCTAGGCGCAGGAGAAAAGCCACCCTGATCGGGGTGCACAAATTAGCTCTGCCGTAAAGTAATGAACAGACGAAGCCTTGCCGAAACCCGGCAAGTGTATTGCCCTAAGGCTCATTTCGTACCATTGGCATTTTTCAGTATGAAAAGCAGCGTGTGCTACTGATACTTGACGTTAACTTAACCCCGGTTGAAAACCTGCCGATGTCTTAGTTTATCATCAGAAAAACCTTCCGTCTTCTATGTGTTTCATCGTTCCACAAGTACAGCGCTACAACCCCTCGGAAGGGGTTCTGATTGGACGCCCTGTAAAAGAGAATGCTCCGCTGAGAGGTCCCACCGAGACTTGAATTCGGACCGCTGGATTCAAAGTCCAGAGTGCTAACCATTACACCATGGAACCCTGTTTCGAGTGGTTTTGGGCCCGCTAAGCTCACAAGAAAAGGCCAACCGGTCCAGGGTGCAAAAATATCTCTGCGGTAAAGCAATGCCTGGGCTTGAAAAATCTCTCTGCCCAAATGTGCTTTACTGCGGGTGTTTGTGTATAGAGGCGTCTAGAACGCCAAAAAACGTAGAAGAATTTCAATCGTGCGCCAACAAGCTAGTTGAAAGGCTCAAACCGTTGGGCAGAAGCAACTCCAGACAGATTGGATGCCCTGTTTAAGAGAATGCTGCGCTTAGAGGTCCCACCGAGATTTGAACTGGGATCGCTGGATTCAGAGTGCTAAACATAAATCTAAAGTCAAAATAAGTCCTTTGCCCTGGGCTTGAAAAATCTCTCTGCCCAAATGTGCTTTATTTATCATTTCTGTGTGTGTGTGTGTGTGCGTAAAATCACATTAACGTTTCAGACATGGGCAATTTGTTGTGCTTTATATTTCGCTTGGGTGTATTGCCCTTTGGCTCATTTCGTACCATTGGCAGTTGTCAGTATGAAAAGCAGCGTGTGCTACTGATACTTGACGTTAACTTAACCCCGGTTGAAAACCTGCCGATGTCTTAGTTTATCATCAGAAAAACCTTCCGTCTTCTATGTGTTTCATCGTTCCACAAGTACAGCGCTACAACCCCTCGGAAGGGGTTCTGATTGGACGCCCTGTAAAAGAGAATGCTCCGCTGAGAGGTCCCACCGAGACTTGAATTCGGACCGCTGGATTCAGAGTCCAGAGTGCTAACCATTACACCATGGAACCCTGTTTCGAGTGGTTTTAGGCCCGCTAAGCTCACAAGGAAAGGCCAACCGGTCCAGGGTGCAAAAATATCTCTGCGGTAAAGCAATGCCTGGGCTTGAAAAATCTCTCTGCCCAAATGTGCTTTCGTTCAAATGGAAGAGCGCTTGTTTTGCATGCGAGAGGTAGTGCCATCGACGTCCGCATTATTCTAGGCTTTATTCTCTCACCGCTTTATATAGTCTCACCGCTAAGAAAAAATGTCCTCCCACAAGCTTTCTTGCAGTGTTATTTGCATTTTCATTTAGACAGTGTGAACGTGTGCTGTGGTGCGTTTCCTTGTGCTTTCACCGTACTTTCATGAAGAGCGTTATACAAAAGAGCCATAGCCGATACGAGGTTACCGTGTGAACAACTCGTAATTAACTATGTTTGGGGTAAGACCACATCATTTACTTTCGACCTATGCGCTGTCATAAATTGTGGGGGAAAAAATAGCTCATAGAGGGGGTACGAGGTAAATGTATGTATGGACGGGAATATGGACAGTGTTTGTAAGGCGTACCAGTCTAGGCAAACCCATAGGGGAGAATGGTGTCCGTCATGGAATAAGGTAATAGCATATACCGGTGGTTGGACCCCGGAAAGAACCTAGCCTTTGGACCCGTACCTCGGCAAAATTTGATTTCAAAATGCAAAGAGATTACAGAGCAAGTCAAAATCCACTCACCCTTTCAAAATCCACCAGAACGGGATCAGCCAATTATACAGGGGAGTTTTTCCTTATAATGGGGGTGCACATGCAAGGAACAGATAGAAAAGCAGTAATAAAATTTGTTGTGGACAGTTCACCTGAGGAGGAAAGAAATGAGACAATAGCTGAGCCATTATCGGTAGGACAAAAGAATGGAGTGGTAGAAATAGATTACACCATGTTAAAACCGGAAGATTTGATAGAAAGAGCAACAGGATATGGGGAAAATAATTTGTGGCTGGAATGGATAATTACCACAGCCAGAGAACAGAGGTTAGATGATTGTGTAGGATGTGCTAATGCAAGACCCCATTTATATATTGAACCAGCCCCGTTGTACCAAAACGATACGTGGGGTTATGAGTGTATGCTGACACGGATGGCCAGTCCAAAAAATTGTACCACAATGGCAACAATATTCCCACCAATAACCAACCTTTCACGGGCAGGTCCATTTACACCAAAGAAAGCAAATTATACCTGTTATGATATTAAACGTCAATCACCAACCAGCAACCTGGGGGAGATAAATAAGGAGTGGTGTGATCAGATCATAGTAGATAATGGGACTAGAATAGGTACGTGGGCTAGGGCAGGTTTGTATTATTAGTGTGGAGATCGAAGATTGTTTACTAGGATACCTGAGAAGGCAAAGGGAGTGTGTGCTTTGGTAAGACTGGGAGCTCCAATAACCCTGATAGGTGACAGAGCAGTCAGAACGGAATCCGTGAATTCAGCAACATTGACTAGAAGACGTAGGAGACACATCATTACAAAGAGAGCAATAGGTTCAAGTGTAGATTTATCATTAAATAGTCCTACGTGTATCGATGCTATAGGGATTCCCAGAGGTGTACCAGATGAATATAAGCTAGCGAACCAAGTGGCAGCAGGTTTTGAGAATACACCATTAATAGCTGCTCTTTTTTCAGTCACCCCAAACAAGAATGTAGATAGGATTAATTATGTGCATTATAATGTCATGAGATTAGCAAATATGACAAGGGATGCAGTAGATGGTTTAGCGGAGCAACTAGCACCAACTTCACTGATGGCTATCCAGAACCGTATGGCTCTGGACATGCTGTTGGCAGAGAAGGGAGGAGTATGTGTAATGTTTGGTGATCTTTGTTGTACGAACATTCCCAATAATACTGCCCCTGATGGATCAGTGACGAGGGCATGGAAGGATTGAAAACTTTGTCTATCGAAATGAAGGAACATTCAGGAGTAAATAATCCTATTGGAGATTGGCTAGACAAAACATTGGGAAGATGGAAAGCAATAGTAATGTCCATTCCTTGCCTTAGATCACTGTGTAATCGCTTAATAATTTCAGCTATTGAGAGACCGGAAAGCCCCAAACCATTTAATATGCCATTGTTATCTAGCTATAATAACGACACGGAGGACCAAGAATTTTGACCTCTTTCGAGGTCAAGAGAGGGATTATTGGGGTTACGATGTTCTATGTATTATAAATTTATGTTTACTGTTGTTTTACTGTCAAATATAATGATATGAGTATGTCCATGCTGTGCTGGGTTTTTGTCTTGAAAACTAGTTGGCAGGAGTGTGAAACGAGAGCTTTGAGGAATGCGGAAGCTGAGTTTCAAATAACGTGTGTGTGTGTGCGTAAATCGCATTTTTCGGCAGGACGGCTATTTTTAAAATGTTTCGCAGGGAACCAACGGTTGGGGGGAATGGAGTCAGATTAACATGCCCCGAGGTGATTGGTTCCAGAGGATTGAACGCCCGCCCAAGGAAGGGGAAGAGCCTGAAGAGAGAATCGACGTCACATATATTATAAATATCTGTAACCCGGAAGTGTGTTTTTCAGTTGTTCGCTCATATATATGTTGAGAGGCAACCCCAGCTGGAAAGAAGCTTTTACATCTGACAATAAATTCTACTTATTGGGAAAAATTGTCTCTTTGACTTTTCTTCAAATTTTTGAACATGCAGGACTGAAGCGAAAAAGTCCGTCAGGGTCTAATAGATGTAGCACAAAGGAAAAAATAGTCTAAGGGTTAAAATTGTCAAAAAGTATCTGGATAAAGAGAATATAACAACATGGAAGAAAACGATGCAATATTTTTTAAACAAATGCGGTAATTTTCTTTTGGGAGAAGACATTTTATGGATGAGAACTAAAGCTTGGATGACAGAAAAGATGCCAGATTTTTACAAGGAAATGATGAGTGCATGGGGGAATTTTTAACCTGTTTACAACACATGCTGAGTGGTAGAGAGGATATTTTAAATCAACCATTGTTCTTAAACAAGAACATTTTAAACCAAGGGAAAGAGGTGTTTTTTAAGAAGTGGTGGGAGGTGGGAATTACAAAAGTGAGAGATGTTTTATATGAGTTTAAGGAGGGATTTTTACCTGTGCAGTACATTGTGGACACTATGGAGGAAGCAAAAGAAGAATATAGTAGACAAGAAATTGAGAATAAGTTTAAGATAATAAAAAGTGCAATACCAGAGGATTGGATAAGAAACATTAATGACATGAAACAGGGGAAACAAGAGGAAGAATTGTATGTCAGGTTGGGAGGAAAATTAAGAGTGTTTAAAGAATGTACAGTTTAAATGTACGGTTTTTTTAGAGATTGTGTTTTTAAGAAACCTGTTGTGAATAAATACTGGTTGCAGAAATACAAAGATTTGGAAGAAGACCACATATGGACCAATATGAAGGGAAAGATAATAGAGACAAAACTGGGGACTTTAGAATACTTAATCAGGCACAAGGCGGTTTTTACTGATGTTTTATTGACCAAAATCATATTTACATTTTACATTTACATTTATTCATTTGGCAGACGCTTTTATCCAAAGCGACTTACAAGTAGTTTTTTTTTTCACAGTGACACATTACTGCAGAGCAATCAGGGGTACGGTCTCTTGCTCAAGAGCACTTCAGTCATGACCTGCTGGCACTGAGATTAGAACTGGCAACATTCTGATCACAAGCCCAACTCTAAAAGGAAAGTTGAGAAGTACCTGA